>NW_009918519.1:153872-158116 GCF_000696875.1 Nestor notabilis
GCTTTGACCCAGCTGAACAACTATTCTTTTCTTTAACAGCTGTAGATAGAAGCTATATAGCTACAAGTTACATAGCTAGAAACTTCAAACACCTCTTCAAGAAAACATCACCACAGATAAAGCACATTCACAGATTATCTTCCACTTTCCATACATCATAAAGTGAGTTGTCTTTGAAACTAAAATGACAAACTGCTTTTTTTTCCCAGGTGTTTGCCCCTGCTTCATAAGGAAAAAGTGCCTGAAAGCTGAAGAAATAATGATTAATAGAGGCGAGGTGGTTTTCCACAGAATTTAAAACCAGAAGGAACTTGTCTTGCAACAAAGGGCCTTCCTCCCATTAAATCGCTGCACACGTTTTTACTTCTCAGTGCTTCTTGTGGTATTAGGCTAATTATCAGTATGTTACGCCCCTGAGTCTTACTTGTTAAGTGAAGAATAAAGTCTAACTCCGTTATGGTGCAGCCCTGACTCTTTGTAAAGTCCAACAAAGTAGGGAATGAGAATATCTTAAATGTTTTCATGTGAACAGGGTTTCCAAAGTGCACCAAGTTGTATTTATTCTTTTCAGCCTGGCTTCTGGAATTTTAAATGATAGAAGGCCATCTTCACCTAACTTGTATCTGCAAATTTGGCAGCTGTGATAGAGCAACAGTGCACATTTTGCCCCTGATTCTGTCATTATTCAGGCTGGGGTAAGAGGAGAGAAGAGCAACTCTGTAGGACAGAAACAAAGGGCTGCCAGTTAGATATGACAAGGGGAAGGCACCCCTGCCCAAATACTCCCAGACACTATGATGTGGATTTTGGTCACGTGCTTTGTTTGGCTGAAAAGCATTGATTCAGCATGTCTCTTTACTAGTCCTGATCCCACCAGGAGTAGGAAATTAGGCAATTCGAACACCGCGGGGCAAGCCATGGCACAGGGCCACCACATTGGAGCTGTTGTGAAAACACTCTGCTCCAGGAAAGTGTGGAGGGAAGCACAAGCAAAGCAAGATGACCATCCTTTGGACACATCTGGCTGTCACAGTACAACATGCTCTTGTCAACGAGGCATCTGTTCCACAAAATACCGTGGAAGAACAAGGAACAGTATTCATCTTCCTCCCCACCACGGTCCCACGTGGGAAGGAAGCCATCCCTCCCGTTCCCTGAATCCAGTGCATGGTGACAGGCCATGTATTGCGCCTCACTGAAACCATATGTGCTTCATGGTCTCACAATCATTCCCTTTTTAATATGGACATGGACTCGCAGTTCCCCTTAGGTGCCTTTCAAAAGCTCTGGCTGCAGCTGGAGAGCCCGCTCTATGCTTTCCTATGCTTCAAACTGGGCTTTCAATGACATAATTACAGGCCTGTATTAAAATGTTATATTTAAATGATCTTATTCTTCATCAGCAAAGGATATTCCTAACCAAAACAGATTCTTCTGTATCATTTATTGTATTTAAGATAATTTAATGAGCTTCTATTCATACTGGAAGGCAGCAAATGAATAAATTCCATAGCACTTTATTTAAATATTTTAGAACAAATCTTGAAAGATGTTTTCATTTAGTTGAAAGCAGTTTAATAGTAGGGTTTTTTTCTTTACCACAATAAAAAACTATGGGTTTCCTTTTATTGCGCTTGTTAAAATAAATGGCTTTTTTAATAAAGACTGTCCCCATAACAACATATATGATTTGATCACATTATGAAATAAATGTCATGTGAGATTATACATTTCAAAGCAGACAGTTTATGTTCTTTTAGTTATTAAATTCAATCAGTTTTACTTCTTTTTTTTTTTTTTCCTGAAGGCAGGTATGGTTTTGATTAAAACGTGACCCCAAAAGCAGAATAATTTAAGTGAGAGTGTATTTTCATTTTTTTGGAGGTTTATCTACCTTCCCATAGGAACTTAAAGGAAAAAAGTGTGGCTTTCAGTGGCAGCATTAGAATTTGTTTTCCTTTGACTGACATTTTTATTCCCAAGACGAACAAGTTACAACACAGTGCTGTGTGGAAAACATAAAGCTAACTAACTAGTAGGATGTTTCTAGTCCAGAATACGGGTTTGATGATACAAATAGTCTGTGAAGTCTCCTAGTACCCATCTCCCTCATACAAAAACCCACAGTCAACTGTCTATGCCATTAGACCAGGCTATTGTAGACCATCTTTGACAGTGAAGCACACCAGTGGCTGCCCACAGGGGACAGACTCCCAGCCCCAGGATGTGACTATCTCTAGCTCCCCTTCAGTGCACTGAATTTCTCTTCGGTGTCTTTCTGAAGCCCTCCATCCATTTCAGACACTTCATCTACACAACTGTCTTGTTTCAACAAATGAAGCTCCTGTTAAAAAATCACTGACAACACAGGCGTTGGCTTAATAAAGAAATTACTTTTAATCTAAACATCACCATCTGTCAGGCCCTGAGAAGAGGGAAAAACAAGAAAAAATGTGCAGCGATGCACAGCCATGGAGTAACATTTGAAAGCATGTCCCAGCTCTCACTGAGCCTGAACACTGAATATTAAACAAACACCTGAAGCTACATGTGCCACCACCTAAAACTATCACTTCATTTTCTGTTACGTGCTGTGACTTAAGGAAAACATTGCAGGCACCGCCATCTGTGTCGCTTTTAATTATCAATAGGAAGCACAAGCACGATATTTCACAACTCATTCAGAAAACAGAAAGCTGCAACCAGGGCAGTGCATATGCCTGAAGAGCTTCTCTTGTGCTGAGGGTAAGGGCCATGTGTGGTCACCAGAAAGCACTGCGGGAGGTGACAGGCTGCATTACAGCGATGGGCACAGCCTCTCATTTGACAGTGAAAAGCTGAGGTTTCATGCTTGAGATCTGCAGCTGCCCCTGGGATCCACTGGCTGGGGAGGGTGACAATTATTAACACCCTCGATTAGGTGTTGGCTTGTTCTCAGCTGCAGAAAGCAGAGCTATCACCGTGCACTTAGTAAGGATAAAAAGGGGAGGCTGAATATTGAGTTGCAGAGTCCAAGTCTCCTTATCGGTGAACACAAAGCATGGAGGAAGAGGAGCTTTGCGCAGTGCTGTCAGGAATTACACTGAAGTAAAGTTTCTGATCACTGACTCATGCATTGAAGTCAGATGAAATTAAATGGTGGGAAGCTGGCTGGGTTGAGAGGGAAGGCAATGACAGCCTTTCCCATTATTCCTGACAGCCATAAGCAGAACATAAGGCTGGGGGTGAATGCTTTCATCAGCAGCTGAGCTGAAACAAAGCATGGTCTGTACTTGCTATACCTCTCCTGTGCCCTTCTAGTAATCCCAGTACCCCTGTGCTCTGTGACCCTTTCTCCAAAATACCCTGGGCTTCCTCTGTGGTATTCCCTAGTCCCTTACCTCCTGCCCCCATCTGATACATGCTGGCTGCTCACCCCATCGCTCAACCAAGGGGCTTCTGGGGCAGGATGAAAGGGGTTTGCAAACAGGCAGAAATAGCCCCATCACTGTAGGCAGTTGAGGACGACTGTGAATACATCCAAAGGGAATAGCGCTAGGTCAGATGTTTTACAGATACTTATGATCTCCTGATATCCTGTTAAATCTCTCAGGAAATACTCAGTAAACCCTGCTGCCTCTGCACTGGAAGCAACAGACTTCTGCAATTAAAAGCGTCTGTAAATGGCACTCCACTCCTCTGCACAAATAATCCAGACTACAAGCAAACAAACACAAAGTGCTTCCTCAGAAGCAGCTGTGGGGCATCTGGATAAAAATCTGCTCAGCAAATCCAAGCAGAAACAAGTGCCCCAGATTCACTCCCCTCAGTGGCTCTGCTTGTCCTGGGCTTTCTGGAGCAAACTCACACCTGCTAATCCCTCGTGGAGGATTTATACTGAGCTGCCCTGACCCAGTAACAAAAGGCAAAAAGTACCTTTACTTACCAGCACTTCTCCTCTGCTTGTGAAGATTGTCCACAGTGCTGGTGGTGGTAGGAATAAAGCCAATTAAAATCAAACTCCAGAAGTCAATCAAATTTTTCACCCTCTATCCCTTTGCTGTGAGTGAATGCCGCATGATCTCCTCGAGTTCCGTCCCCAAGCAACAATCCCATTTGCTTTCTGACCTCTGTAAATTAAAACAAGTTTGGAGCTCTCTAACTTCAGAGCGGTGACTCCATTTACTTGTGAAATTGTTTATTCAAGCAATTCCCACTCTGTAGCATCAAAGTTTGTTGTTAATAGTTGCAGACTGTTAATCTAC
>NW_009918519.1:158147-159831 GCF_000696875.1 Nestor notabilis
CTTGTGGAAGAATCCCAAATGGACAAGCATGATAAGAGATGGGAGAAAGAAGCTGGCAAAGCTCCAGGTACACAGGATTTTTGTGCCTGACCTCTTTAATTACTTGAACACCAAACTGACTGGTAGATGAGCTTCAGAGCTACTCCGGTGGCTACCAAGGACCTTCATTTTTGTGGAAAAGATGTAAAGATGTGCTTTAATCTTTCTTCCACAGTACAGAATCCATGCGGTGCATTTCACCACAGTGAAAAGAGGAAATGAGTTTAAAACAGAAAGAGGAACTTCACAGCACAGCAAATGTATACAAATACCTCTTCCAAGTCTCACTGTATCCCCTAAGATCACGTTAGGAAGATGGTATTTCCCTGACCTCAAGGTCTCACATGCAAAGAACTCAGGACAAGGAGCCTGGAATTGGTGTTCTGGCTGCTCGTTGCGGACCCTTAATCTAAGTGACCATCACCATTTCTGTAGCCACTCCTCCTGGCACTGGGGAAACTGGTGGCAATGGCACCTGGATAAAAGTTCATGGGTAAATGAAGGTTTTACCATTTCACAGACTAGAGGATTTCTTTTTCATTTCAAATTCATTTTTTTTCATTTCAAATTTTCAATTCAAATTCATTACAGATTCAGAGAATCTGCAACACTTCAAAACCGGCAAATCAAGTAACTACAACATGTTCACTTTTCTCGGTTCTTTTACTGGCCACAGAAAATCACATATGCTGAAATCAGCATCAAGCTGGAGAGTTCTTAACTTCTGGGACTCTTCTCAAAGTAGCTGGGAATTCACTTGTCCCTCGCCAACCCAGCAAGAGACTGTCTTCATTCACCACATCTCGGTATAGTCACTCACTGAGAGCTTTTGACATTCCTCCAAGCTTTTCACCAAATATCTGTAACTCCCCTCACCATGAGATTTGATAGTGCAGGGTGGAAACAGTTTTACAGCTGCAACATGTCTCAAATCATGAAGCCAAGACAGAATCCTACACTACTTTCAGTGCTATATCCCCTCTATCAACATCAGCAATATCAGTTTCTTCAGACATTCACATTCAGGAAGCAAAAAAATTAACAAATCCCACACTGATACTATCTTGCAGTTAAGAATTGAAAAGACCTTGCAAGAGTGAATTAAATCTCACAAAGTGCAGAAAGTTGTCATTATCATGCACATTTACTGAAGAAAAAAGTTCAAGTGATTGAACTAATGTTACTCTGCTAAATGACAAGAAAATCAGAAGAGTTTCTAAAATGGAGCTCCCTCCTGAAATCAGTGAGAACTACTGGGTTCAACATTACTGGTGTGTGCAGCAGCTTGGTTTTGAGTGATGATCCTTATTTTTTGACTGCAGAGTTGATACTGACCTTCCAGGCTGAATTGGAAAAATAATTCTTTACTCAATCAATAAAGTATCGAAACCTGAGCCTGAAATACCATTCTTCAACCTGAGATACCAAGGAATCTCTACCGCTGATGAGAGACCCGCAAGATGGATTATGAAGAATTTTGCCTTTGGTTTGAAGTTCAAATTAGATTACTAATTCACAGAGTCCTTTTACTGTTTAATAAATTCAGATGAAAAGGAAAGATACAAATTCTCACAGTTCTCTTGCTACTTAATACATTCAGATGAAAAGGAAAGATAGAGCATAATCAACACATGCATTAATTTAT
>NW_009918519.1:159862-183926 GCF_000696875.1 Nestor notabilis
CTTTCACTAGTTTCATGTTTTAAAACGTCTTTTTAGATAAAAGGCCAATAATACTCAGCATTTTTCATCTTCAAAGGGCTTTGAAAATATTAACTAGTGAATCGGTATAGCATACCCATCAGGTCCATAAAGATTAGTATCCCTGTTCTAAAGACCAATTCCAGGCAGAAAGGTTACGGGATTTCCTTGCTAACCAGAAGTCAATGCCAAGGATAGGTGTTAATTAGCAAATTCATAACTTGCAGTGCGGCACTTAGATTACATCCCGTGCTCTAAGTCATTCAGTATATGTGATGTGCATGTTCAGGCTTGATAATGCCACACTACTTGAAGTTTAAAAGATGTAAAAAATGGCCATCTTGGAGAAAAAAGTTCATGGAGGAGGTGAGGGGGGTGTGTATTTCAGCAGTACATGATTTTGTTCAAGAGCAATGCTGTGAGATAAACTTTCACAGAATGGAAGCTATCTGTAGCTATTACGCTAAATCAAACCATATGGACTGGTCTGATATCAGCTCAACCAGACCAATCCAAGTTGCAGGCAGCACCCCTGCTGCCACCTCATGGGGACGAGGTCCAGGAAGGGGATCCCACATTGCCCTGAGTATATGGCTCCAGCAGCAAACCCAGGTGAAACATTTGATCTTCTCAGCAAGCAGGCTGCACTGCACCAAGCTCCAGCCCACTTCTCCCTTCAAACCATTCCCAAAATGCCAGAGGAGGTGAAAAGAGGAGCCGAACACAAGCAGGAGGGTGAGCATGATGAAAGCAGAGCTGATAAGCAGATTCAGATTCTCTGATTAGTAGCGCTAAGGGTTACGTGAACAGATGCCTATCTCTCACAGAGGGCATAAACACATTGCAGAGAGGAGTTTCTGCAGTTTATTTACGAAGGAAGAACACTTCTAGCTCTCCTACTGACAGCTTGTTCCTGTCACCATGGTTCGATCTATGCTACACTGCTGGAAGAACTTCCACTACGAGCAGCTTCAGCACTTCTCCTTTTAAGTTCATTATTTCCTTCCTGTTCATTATTTTCTTTCTGTAATATAAAGGCACTTTCATGCATGATGTGCAGAACATCAGCAGTGAAACAGAGAGACAGGGTGCACTAAGATGGATGAGCATCACATTCACCTTGACTCCTAAGGACAGGGAGTGTGAGAGCTAGGAACATCCCACAGAAAAGCCAGGTAACAAAGACATGCAAGAACAAGCCAACATGAAAATCATAATGGCACAGGTATTTGTAGGAGGATATTTGCCAGAGTATAAAGAGGGGGTTTATGTGCCTCTTATTTTTCTTTTCTTTCTTAAATCAGGATAGGCCTTAAATATGCACAACACAGGGGAAAGTGAAGACCTCCACATGAAAAAGACCAAACTGAATGCATTTCCAGACTGTAAGCAGGTCACGTGCAGGACCAGATTTTGCTTAAATATCAGTGTACCAAAGGTTCCGAGAATTCATGCAGTGCCTGGTGTTTTAGATATAGGATGTTGTTGTGTTTTTTCCTGGGGAGTGCCACCCAGCAGAAGCAGATAAGTAACGGCACTTCCAGTCATTCATAATAAAGCATGGTTGTGCAAGGTGCAGTGGCACCGTGATGGGCTCAGGGCCAAGAGGGTAAATGCCACCGAGATATTGTAGCCCAGGGCCTCTAGACAAACATCAGAATGAGAGAGAAGAGTTCACAGGAGTTCAGTGTACAAAACTACACTGGTTTGGTTTGCCCTTCCCTACAACATCAAACGTTAGGGTCAGGCCTTCACTTTCAAAGCCTTTCTAAACCCTCAGGAGACCTCCAAAATTATTGCCAGTGGTTTGGCTGCTGGAGTGCTGAAACCACTGCTGATGGCTTTGATCACGAGACAGCCCTGTCCTGTGGCTTCCTGGTGGAGAAGCTTCCTCCTCCAGCCTGTTGAGCCATATTTCATAAGCAGATTGCGAAACCTTTGCAGCAACAGCAGCTCTTTCATTTGGTATTTTCTCAGCGCCTAGCACCCCAGAACCCTAAAGGATAGGGCTCTCTTCTGGCTGTAACTACTCTTGCTGAGTACCTACCACAGCTACTCACAGCTAGCCACCATGCAGCCAAGAATTTAGAATCAGAGAAGCATAGAATCAACTAGGTTGGAAAAGACCTTTAAGATCATCAAGTCCAACCTTTACCCCAGTAAACCATGTTATGCTTTATATCACTAAAGCACGTCAATAAGGCCCTCATCTATCCAGTTTTTAACACTTCCAGGGATGGTGATTCTACCTTTTGTTACTGATTTGCACCCCGGTCCTTTAGGCAGAATGAAGCCAGACACCAAATCCAGGCAGTGTGATTTTGAAAGAGTTCAGATCTGAAGCAAGGGCTGAATGTCACATCTCAGCACTATCTATAATTATAACCGTTGCTTCGTCTGCAAGAGCAAAATGTTAGTCTGTCGTAAAGAAAACAGGCCCACCCCCAAACATTTAAATGCTTTCTAAATACAGTGCCTAGCATACAGCATACTTTATCGAAGGTTTAGGCTATCAAAAGAAGGCTGTGTGCTCCATGAGAAAAGTAATATCCGTTTTAGCTTTCAAACATTTTGGCTTTTTCATTAAAAATATGTACAACAAAAGCCTTACGCTGTTGTCATATACAAAAGAGATAACAAATGGCATATACAAAGCAGATAACAAACGCTAAGAAGTGGAAATCTGTCAGCTACTAATATCAAAAGGCTACACAAGGAATGAAAGGCAAAAAAGTTCTTCCCTACATGCTGTTTATAGTTTGAGCAAACCAGAATGAGCCCAATGCAGCTACAGCCCCTCCATCCACTGAGTGTTTGTCACATGGAACACCAGCTGAGTTATCACTGAATTCAAAAGGCCTTGTCTAAAGGGACAATGCTGAGATAAAGGCATCTTAAAAAACTTCTGGTTATATGACAAATAACAGCCTGGAATATTGAGAGAGAGAGAGCATTAAAACCTGACAGTTTAGTATTTTTACTGAGCCTTATGTTTTCCAGGCAGCATACAAGGGGATAGCCATTCCTACAGTACTGCGTACAGCCAACTCCATAACATAACTCCAGCCAAATCTGCAACAACCTGCACCAGAACTGTAATAAATAATACCCCAAGAGACATGACCAGCAGCAGGGCAAAGCTGGGAGCCACAGAGCAGCAAAAGCTGCAGCTTCCATCCTCCTCCCTGCTTCTGGATGTGGCCAAAGCTGAGAGCTGCCAAGGCAAAGCTGGGCATTCCTCAGCTTCCACAAGTTTCTTTTGAAACCTGAAAGCTCTCATTTGAGATAGAAATACATGGGCTGGGGCAGAAACTTCAAATCCTTCACAGAGTCGATGGAAAATCCCACATATGCATTGTCAGGTGACATTGAACTGATCAGCTTCTAACTCCAGTCATACACTCTTCTTGTACATACAAAGGCAGAAGTGTCTATCTTTTGTGATTTCAGACCTGCAGAAAAACGGGAATCTCCATAAATTATGGTAATTGAAGGTTAATGGGGACTTTAATAATCTTAAAATGTAATAGTGGAGAGCTTTGGGCAGAATGGATGCTTGTTGGGGGAGGGATCTGAATCTGGTGCTAGTGCTTCAAATTTTGGTAAAAGAATACTATTAAAAACATGCCAGAAGTTTGCTTTAACTTATTTCAGGTAAGGTAGAAAAGTAACGTACTATTGCCTCTCCATCCCACGTTTAAACCAACATGTTTAATGGGTTCATGTAGCACCTCCGTACACATTACTTGCAATTTAAGGCAAAGCACAAGAACATAAATAGAAAATGGCAACATCTGTAGGTCAGGCTGAGATCACTGTGACACTGCCCTGGGCTGGGCAGGCAGGAGAGAGAGGGCTATATCCAAAAAGAGATGCCATAGGTCATAAACAGCCGTAGGCAGCCTCTGGAAATCAGAGGGTGAGGTTATTAAGAAAGACAATTACTCTTTCTAGCCTTAAAACTGTATGATCATTCCTAAAAATTAGAAATAAATTAGCAAGAACCTGCTTGAACTTTTTTTTAATTACATCTACTGCAAACTTACAACCTTACAAACATTTTAAGGTTCAGACCCTCTCCTCCTAAGGCATCAGTACTGGGAATAAACTTCTCCCCTCTTCCAGCCCAGCAAGTAGTGTGCATTAACATTCTCTTGGAAACAGTGGCAGAGTCTGATCGAGGCCAGAAAAGCCACTGGAAAATACCTGGTTGTGTCTGTGCTGGGCAAGAGAGGCCAGGCCTAAGGAGGGCAATTCCCTCCTGCCACTGGCACAACAGCAGAAGAGGTTGCACTGCTGACAAGGCAAGAGGCATTTCTTCAATTTTCTTATCCTGTAAGTGCTCTTCTCCTGTGTCCAGACACTTGCCCTGCTGCACGTGGGTACTCAGTGGGGTTTGCCTGCCACCCCTTTTCTGACTCTCCTTGTTACACTCCTCTTGATTTCCACCTCCTTCACAGGGCAGTGTCACCTACAGTTTCCATCATTGTCCACCAACTAGCCCCAGCAGCTACAGACTTCCACCAAAGGATTCATAGACACAGATCTGCCTGCCCTTCTCTCCTCACCAGCCCTGAGCTGCCTCTGTAAAATTGTCTTGTGTCTGCTGGCACTCCTTTCTTCATTCATTCAGCTCACACCTCTAACAAGTTGCTCCATGTGCAGCACAACTAACAAACCCTCATTTTCAGCAGTTCAGGTCTTACACCCTCCACCTGCCTCCCAATACAGTTCTTTTTGCAAGTTCCGCAACAGTCCAGATTCATCCTTCATCCACTCAGTACAATGTCCACCTGATAACTTGTCCTGACCAAACATCCCCACCTCCTTTTCTCACTACTCCAATTCCAAGTCAACAGCCCATCTTGTAAGACCTCCCTGCAGTATGCCTACACCCCACTGACATTCACTAGTCTTGTCCCAAAAGCCCCTCATTTCTCTCCTTCATTGATTGCTTTTAATCAACCTTGAGTTTGACAGCCAGCTACCTATGGCTGTCAAACTATATTTATATATATGTATATGTATATATTTATGCATATATACCTACTATAAACAACTTCTAATATTTTGGCAAAAAGCGACAGGTCTGTTGGAGAAAAGCAGAAGTCAGAACCCATAGAGACAGCAGTCTAACTTACCTAAACAATGAAGAAAATCAAAGGGACATCTGGAGTCCCCTGTAATATTCTAGGAAGGGAAAGTGACAGAATCTTCTGGAAATAAACCAAAAAAAAAAAAAAAAAAAAAAAAAAAAAAAGAAAAAAAAAAAAAAAAAAAACAAAAGAAGAGAAGGAAAAGCAGAAGAGACCAAGTACAGAAGACATTTCAGTGACACAGAAAGAACAGAAGGTGATCTTGGAATTCACATCAGACAGAAGTCACATTAAAGATGATCTAGGACCTCCAAATGAAGACAGCTTGTGCAATGAGTTTAGAGTCAAAAGGCAAGAGGCAGATGGGACAGTACTCAAGGCAGCAAGTGAGGACAAGCATTTTAAGGCAAATGAAACATTCTGAGTGAGGAAAGTACCAACACAGGCTGTGTATGTAACAGATCAGATTTTTTCCGTCATACAGGAAACTACCTTGGGAGGAAGGAGGATTAAGATTCATAGCTCTGAAAGCAACCAAGGCAAGGAGTTTAAGAAACCTTTGCCACACAACATCTCCATTTCAAAGTCCCTGATGCAAGGGAGGGAAGTTCTCTGAAAGGGTTTTGTGAGCTATGAGCACACAAGCACAGAACAAGCATCAGGTTCACGTTATTTTACAGAACTATTATAGCAAATTTTTTTCCTCTTCCCTCTTTTGGAAAGATGCAAACAACATTTCTTTTGCCTCAATTCACAGCCAAGATGGATTTGAAGCTTGAAATTACCCTGTTACTCTGCTTTTCTTACTGTAAACATTTGATGAGGCCACAAAGTATGAGAGAGCATCAGAGTTCATCAGGCATCCATCAGAATATTTCCTGCCTTTTCTTCATCTCTACTCCTATGTAAAGAACTTCTGTATTCACACCTCAAGATCCTTTAAAAGGTAAATTACGTTTGACAATCTATGCTTCATTTTTGGTAGGGAAAAGATTGATGTCTACTGTTTTACATCACTATCACTTTGCAGACCTATAAACATAGCAAATGAAATGACATTTGTTGTTTTTTCCCGTAAACTGATATTAAACTTTACTCCCTTAGACCTTTTGGATTGTCTTGTATGTGACAGCATTTCATCTGTATTCCAGCCAAATGTCATGCTATCTAGTGTCATATCAGGTAGAACAAAGTTAGACAAACTCAGAAGGCACAGAACAATAGAGACATTTTGCATTTTTAACCAGCCTGTGACATGTCCACTGGCAATGACATCACGGATAAAAAGATGTCACTTTGTTAACAGAGCACTTGTATGTGTTATAGTTGCTGTGAAAACAACTACCAGTGGAGCCAGGCATTGGAAAGCTCTCAGCAGAACCATTTATTGACAGAGGAGACTCTGATCCAAACTGTTTCACTGGCTTTAACGTTTCTGCTCTGAAAGTTCAGAGTGTTCAGATCATTTCTTTGTATTTGGTTAGAGAGGGGTAAGTTGCTCAACTCGTTAAACCACTGCAAGGGGAAGTACACAGTGAAATATGCTCCTACGCAGGTAACACGATTTTCGTGGGTAGGCAGGAGGAAGGGATACTAAAATTAGAGAATACTAAAACTAGAAGCATGAGCCATCGCATTTGGAGTCCAAATATTTGACATTTACAGAGCAATAACTGACCTGTGAATGGGATGCTATTTAGAAATTAAGAATGGACTGCCTACAAAATGGCAGTTGTAGACTAATAAATCAGTACTCACAGCTGGTGGAATGAAATATAGAAGCTTATGGTTCCACCCCAGCAAAGGTAAGTTCTACATCAGGTACTTGTCATCCTCAGCATCCATTAATGTTAGATTCATATAGTGACACTGCAGCCACTAAATGAAGCTCCAGCAACTAAAGCTTATGGTGTCCCTCATTACAAGCACCCAGTGCCCACTGTTACATTGTGGGAAGGTTTGTGTCCTTAGTGACATGGTTTAGCGGTGGACTTGGCAGTCCTGAGATTATAGTTGGACTTGATGATTTTAAAGGTCTTTTCCAACCTACTTGATTCTATGATTCTGTGGTGTCCCACAGCACTCAGGGGTAACCTGAACACATGCCCAAGACATTCACACATGGGCCACCCTCTCCCAAGACATTTGCTGTAGTCAATCCTTCCTCACTTTTCCTCATCAATGGCCACCTCTATCTTTCTCTCATGACATTTTAATTGTGCATGCCCTATTTTGGTCTGTTAGCTCCCAGTCTCAGCCAAACAGCTCGGTAACTTTGGCTGGAATCCAGAATTAACATAAGCTGTTTTTAACCTCTTGATACTAAGGCATTTTACATGGTTCCCCCATATGACCTCTGTGCACAAGAGCCTGTTATTAGAATGAGCCACCATATGCAAAGCACTGACGTCCTGAGATAGCTGTCCAGAGGTGCTTAGCCATGGCCTGGTCCTACATGGCATTTGGACAGTATCACAGACCAGCAAATCACCGTCACCACTTCTGAGCCTCACACATCTTAGTGAAGCTCTGGAAATAGCAATGCTCTGGAGGACCCCTTTAACAGTGTTCAAGTTCTATTTCTTACTGGTCTAGTGCCCAAGCCCTCTTCTAGTGTAAGACAATCACGTTTCTTACCTGAAGTGGTATTGCACTGCATCCTGCCCACAGCTGCAGTACAGCAAAGGGGCCAAGCTGCCTGACATGGGCAGGTCTGAGAAGAGAGGGTTGAAGCAGAGGTATGAATTCCACTATTTAAAAGCTTGGTTGTGCTTGACAAGTACAAGCTGCCAATGTTTAGTCGCTCCTCTTTGCCCTGAAGCAGTGCTGAAGCATGGTTGTGTTTGAGCTGCATTTAGCTTGGAATTTGCTGATGGAAAGACTTTTAGACCAAAAGTTTGTCTACTTTTTCCAACTTTCCAGCTCTCAAATAAGGTATTAAACCCTGCTTCACTTGAAAAATCAGGACATTTCTACTTCAGAGGTTAAATGAGGACTTGCATGCTGATTCACAAATGGTGACTTACATAACTTCTCAAGTAAATGTATGTAGCATAGCGTGCATCGGTTGTCTGAAGGATACAGGTGATGTGCCACTTCAAGAGAAGGTATTAGTAAGTACTTGGCAATGGGGGGTAGGCTGTTCCTCTTTAATTGCAAGGACGCACAAAGCACAAGCAGTTCTTCGCTCGCATGAGCAGCTCCATCATCAAGTGGTTATTCAGAGAGGAACGACCTGGCCTGCACCCCACTCTCAGAGGCTGCATTCCCTGTTTTAGCCATCAGGACACAAAACCTGGAAAAACTACACGCATTCAAGCCCACATGCTTGAAAGTCCCCAAATATTTGTGTTGATTCAGTAATTCAAGAGGTACACCGAGAATCACATCACTAAATGTCAGTTTGCCTTCATTTTTCTCCCATTCAGAGAGAACAGAATGAGAAATCATTAATTTACTTTTGGCTTCAATACAAAACAGTGCATTCTCCGAGGCAGTGACCATCAGTTCTATCGATGCTAGCAGAGGTCCTGGTCCAGGACTGGGGTTGCTAAGCAATATGGAAATACAAATAATAAATGAATAACAGCCACCTGCAAAAGATTACATGCTGAATTGTACCTTACCATGAAAGCTTGTTCCAAACTTCCTCTCATTTGGATTCAAATTTGCCGAAATTAAATTTAAAGAGAAGGAATGATTATTGTACAGAATGTTTTGAGAGACGTAAACACTTCCTTTTTCTATTACTGTGATTCACTTTAGGGTTTGTTTTTTCTGCAAGGCATTTAAAGCATGCAGCTCTGCAGGATACAGT
Organism: Nestor notabilis; assembly: GCF_000696875.1. Lineage (NCBI taxonomy): Eukaryota > Metazoa > Chordata > Aves > Psittaciformes > Psittacidae > Nestor > Nestor notabilis. Next base: position 168,794 of record NW_009918519.1, read on the forward strand.
GGCTGGTTTACTTATTACAGCACAGACTTGAAACAACTTAAATATCTTTTATCTGCCAACGTGTATTTGCGATTCCCATATTTAAACTGTGACTGTTATTCTGTGTACAAATGCGTTGTTAGCATGATCTATGTCAGAACAGTATTTGCATTCCCAATCAGAGAAGATTAAAAGCTGCTCGAACAAAATCCTCTTTACAATGCACAGCAGTGTGAACAGACCATACTAGGAAATCTCACAGAAGAAACTTCCTCTCAAGGCCACCTCAGATTCACTGTATCTGCTCTCAGCTTGAGCAATACAATTGCCACCGTGCATCCCTTAAGAAGGCAGATTCCTTCTCTGTAGGCTTGGTTTGTAACCCATTGGAAAGGTTCCCATTGACTTTAATAGGCATACAGTGCTGCCCTGTGCCACATCCTACAGCAAGGGCCAGGCAGGGCTGCAGCTGAACTGCACTGAACACGCAGAGATCAAGGAATGCAACAAGATCGTCACACCTGGGGCTCGAGGAGTAGGTTTTGACTTTGAAATGTGATCCAGACAGTTAAAAAACAAAAAATACAGGCTACTATTTAGACTTCTATTGCCCTAGGATCTGTGAACAATTATGGGTCTGATTTTGTGTAATAGGAAGTTCTCACAAATAAAACTAATTTGGGGTCATTTGTGTTTCAAGTGAAATGGGGGGAAATGATAAAAAAATCCCTATTTTTGGATGTCTCTGCACTCTAACCCTTGGCATCCCTGGCAGTGTTCAAGGCCAGGCTGGATGGGGCTTTGAGCAACCTGGTTTACTGGAAGGTATCCCTCCCCACAGCAGGGGGGTTGGAAGTAGGTGAGCTTTAAGGTCCCTTCCAACCCAAAACATTCTATGATCTGCCTCATCCATGGCAGCACTCGGAGTCCTGTTCTTATGACACATCGGGAGCCACAGTGATCCTCCACGTGTGCAAAACCCTTCACAGCAAAACCCTGAAGTAGTTCTACTTTTATTGGCTTGTGGAGAAGAGGTATAAGCTTGCACTTGCTACAGACCAAATGTTGTCACGCAGAAACAAATAGAGCTACATTTGCTAAGTTGCAGCAATTTAATTGCAAATTTGAACCTTTGTCATCAAAAGATTATCTCATGTAGGGATAAACACTATTTCAATCTTTGTACACCACTGGGGTAGTCTTACCCTGTACCTAAAATAAACAAAAAAGGTAATTTACCGGATTTTTTAGGTTTTTTTTTAAGTTAAGATGCTTACAGTTGGAGAGGTTTCTCTGTTTTGAAGCAGGAGGGTGGCCTCAGAGGATGGACAGGTAAAGCAGTGTGCAAACCCCAAAGTGGCAACCTCTGTGGAAACATGTATGGGTTTGGATTCTGAAGAAATAAAGCAAGCCAAGGCGGTGCTGAGGTCGCAGAGGAAATGATGCTCATCCAGACTACAAGGGAGGTGCCACATTACACAGCCAGATGCAAAGCTTAGTGTTTGGTTTTTCACAAACACGCTCCCTGTAACTTGGGATTTCACTCTGCATTATCATTTAAGCTCACAATCACTCCATGCTTTCAGATTGATCTGCGCAATCAACGCAACAATGACAAACAGAACTGGGGGCATCAGGGAGAAACACGGATATCGGTGGGTTTTTTCAGAGATATTACATGTGCAGTTCAAGAGTTGGAAAGTTTCAAGTGAATCTTGCTAAATGTCCTCATGACAAGTGCTACTGAAAGCACATACAGATGAGTCTGGCATTATGCACTATCAGCTCACCTGAGCTATTCTATTCATCTTTAATAAATACATACATAAACCCAACAGGGAAGCTCAGACTGGTATTGCCACACAAGAAGAGTACCTTGGTACCCCAAGAAAGCATATCCATCAAATTATCAGTGGCTAAAATATCCAGGCTTCACTTTCCAAAGCTTACCCAAGAGCTTTGAAAACTCAGTTTATCTTCCAGATGGCCCTCCAGATCCCAGCCTCAAGTTTGCACTGACATATACCACAGTTTCTAAAAGCCTTTGGACAGTCTCCTGATAAAAAGCACACAGTGTTATTTGACTTTTAGAGCAGAGGACTTGAGATTGTGTCATTAGTGCTCATTACTGACTCAAGGCATGATGTTGAACAAGTCACCAGCTCCTTGTTTCTAAGCGTTATGTCATTCACTGCTAGGAAAACTACCTTCCCCATTGGGACAACGTGAGGGTTCATTAAATGTTTACAAGTAGTTTTAAAATAGGTACAAATCTACATAAAAGATAGTTTTCATACAAGCACAGACCCTAGAGACACCTATTAATGGCACCATACTGGAAGGCAACATCAGTATGATCCATCAGAGGAGAAATACCAGATGGGAAGAAAAGATCCCTCAAGATGACTTTTGGAAGTGGAACAATGGAGGTGAGATGAAGTATGACAGCCTACATACAAGTTCTGTGGACTGACAGGAAGTCTGGTAGGAGCTCAAAGGAAGGATAACAACCTCAGCAGAGCTACTGATTACTGGTGAATTATGAGCCCTCAGCATGACAAAACCATGAACAGCATAGAAGATATTACTAGAGAAAAGCATTTCTAGAAAGATAACATCACTGCATAATGTACTGTTACCACCCCAGATAAAATTCAGCACAAAACATCACTGATCAAGAAAGATCAGACAAGTACAGAAGCAGCTGACTAGGATAAGAGCAGATGAATTGGTGAGCGTACCTCCCAAGCGGATGTTAAAACACAGCTCAGCCTAGCAAAGGTAGAATGGATATAATCTCCCATAAACTCTTCAAAGACAGGAAAAAGCTGCTAAAACTTGGCAGCAGCGTTTGCTCAAGAACAAATAGAGATGCACTGCTCATGAGTAAACGCATCCTGGAAGTTAGGGCTGGAAAAATAAAATACTCAAGTCCCGAAGAACAATGCTGTAGGCTTAGCTACGATAATGTGTAGGAAGAGCAGGATAGGAACTGATGCACCTGCATAACATGGGCCTTTGACAGTACAGGACCAGTAACTTCAATCCTGTGTGACAAAATCCAGCAGTAGATCCATACACCTTCAGTACTACAGAATGGTGGAACAGACATTATTGGAGAAGAGTGCTATACTTCCTGAAACGTACAAGTTGATCTTCTACTGTATGTTTCCTTTCAATAATAGACTGTAGTGTTTACTTTAATTCACACTAAATATCATCTTATTCCTCCATTAAGCTAAGACTTCCAAATTAAACTTATTTATCTGGCACAATGATACACTTGTCTTTGATTTGAGCTGTAGCAATGCAATTTAGGCTACAACTGGAATCATAGCTTCACTGTCTGTTCCCTCCTTCAAGGGAAAAAAGTCATATATATTATGATGTATGAATATCTGATTTGATAAAGTACTTGTGCTCTATTTAATACCTCCTCCTCTGGTTTCCAGTGTAATAACACACCCAGTACCCATAATGCTGAAGACAGCACTCATATTCTCTACCATCATCTTTAATACAGAACATTCATTTGTATCTTTCTACAGGCAAAATAACTCCAGATGAATTTAAGGACACAAGAAAGAGATTGGCACATAGCTTACAACACTGGGAGACAGCTAGGGATTAGAAACAGCAGGACTTTCTGTCCTGAGCTCAGGCTCCACTAACCAGTTCCAAGGGATTCACGGTTCTGCAAGGATGTAGGTCATGCCAGAGGGGACACACAAAGTCCTGCAGGAGCCTGGAGGCAATTAAAAGTGGTGATGCAGCTGAGCATCACCACAGGCAGTGAAAAGGGACTTCCCCTGAGACTGAAAATCGCAGGCAAGAACCATCTATTCATCTTCCATGTCTCTGACAAGAAGGGATGACTTGGATTTAAAGCCTTTAAAATGCAGTGAGTCACTTCTCAAAAGAGGTCACTGGTTACTGAAATTTTGCTGAAGTATTTAATAAAGAGAAAGCCCTTGAATAACAAATATGAACTCCTTTCATCATACTGTACCTGTTTCTTCCAGTAATTACATTTGGGGTACCTGACAGTGCAAACAGGTAATTCTCATATGCACAGTACAGGCAACACCAGCCAACAAGACATCCTTCTGCTAAAAAAAATCCACTAAAGTTTATTTCCCAGACGAGAAAAGAGTTTAATTGTTAGCCAGCAACAAAAGATCCTCAACTTTTGCAGAACTGCCTTATTGAACTACAGAACTCTAAGAACTATAATGAACTAAAAGACCTATATTGAACTATTGAACTGTAAGAACTGTATTCCTTGTTCAAGTAGAAGAAAGTGCCATGTAGGTTCACTGAACGGGTTAGAGGAACTTCTCACAAACTACCAGCTTGGGAGAAACCCAACTATAAGTGCATATACTGAACTCTATAGCCTGACTGGTGCAGGCTATCCCCAACTGCAGACTCCCTCACCGTTAATGCCACACAAGTTACAATAACTTGACTACCATCAACTTTTATATTAAACACATAAGGTGAGTCTTAAATGCTACAGTGCAGTGGTAAAGCATACACCATGGAAGTACAGACGATCCAAAACAAACCTGATACAGAAAGATACCCAAAATCTGTCAGCTGCAAGCACACACCCTCACCTGTGGAGCATGGAAGGATGGAAGGGCAGAGTAGCCCTCTTCTTGGCTAGCATTGTTGCCCTTCTCCCTCTACCAAAGCTAGCTGAGCAAGCTAGCTAGCTAGTTAGTTTGTGGATCTCAACAGAGATGAGATAGCAAAAAAGAGGTTGAAGATATGGCAACATCTTACTGGAGCTGAAATATCTCAGGTACGTCTTCTACCTGACCTCCAGAACAGGAGATTGGATCACTTGCGTAGGCAGGAAGGCCATAAGCAAATTCGGCACCACCCACAACCCTGCAAAACATCACCAAGGTCTTGCCCAGAGTGTTTAATAATACTGCAGCACCAGGATGGGATCATAAGAGAATCCACTGGTTTCTGCACTCGGTATTACAACATGCACTTGAACTGCTCTGATCTTTCCTCTCCCATCATTAAACTTCTGGTTAGTTAAAACTTACACAGCACCTCCCAAGTCACATGGGAAAGGGCAACCTTCAGTCCCTCCCCAGAGAGGGAAGCAGCCCAGATTAGGCAGAACATTACAAGTATTGTTTCTTGAGCTCACCAGACGAGGCTCATAACTTTAACAAGATCACTGGTGCTGTCCTGTCCATTCTTTGTAAATGAAACCTGGACAACCCAGCATGTGAGCTTTAAATTGGCAGAGCTATTAATTCCAAATCAATACGAAATACAAAAATATCAATAGGCACTTAAGTGTGAAACATTAATTACTCTTCAAAAGGTGCAGTACACAGATTTCCTGAAGTCTTTACAAATAGAAATAAGGCAGTAACACAATTTTATAACGTTTATAAATTATTAAGTTAATTAACAGGGAATCTTCAGCGACAACGAAGGAAATTCAGAAGAACCTTGTCTGACACTATTCAAAATTCTCAAAAGCAGCTTGGTACTTCTTAAAAAAAAAAGATTAATTGCAAGTTTTTTTTCCTTTAACTCAATATAATTTCTGTTTACATATTTAAGCTGGTTTTGACCTTCAAAATTCTGGCAAACAACAATTTTCATTACACCATCTCAGTGGAGGAAGCTGGCAGATCCTTGTCTTGTCCCGGAGGTTAACAGACTATTAATTATTTAGCAGGGATGATCAAACAAAGTATGTGTAAGTCCTATCTAAAGCAACTTTAATTTATGAAAGTAGACACAGTGAGGGTTGATGTGCAACAAGCTCTTCTTCTGTCAGGGTTCCTTGACGGGATTTGGTTGGAGGCTCCAGAATGAAATCACAGATTCAAATCGTTCCACAAAACATAATGTCTGTCTCTCTCTAAGGATACCCTCCCTTATTCTGAGCATATATAACAGCACAATGATACGATTTCTCCAGCATTCTTTGGCAATACATGGGTATTATTAACCAAGAAAACTCCCATGACTACCCTGAAGGTGGTAGAAGATTTAACAATAATAAACCAGCTGTGGTTTCCCTTTCTTCTAAATTTTATCACCTCAGTGTCCTCTTTTCTGTGAAACTCTGCTCTGTTGTTGCTCTTTGCAGCCCAGTTGAACACTGTCACCCACGTGCCTGGCTGAGCTATGAATACATGAATAAGGAGTCTGGCAAGCAGGAAGCATACCCTCCGTCTCATTGCTGGCACACATACAGTACCAAGTCAAAGATGAAAGCATATTAGAGATAAATACTAAATTCAAGAATAACATTTTCATGACAGAGCTATACTTAATATAGTAAAAAAGGAATTAAACTGGGATATCAGTTGGTCAAGAATCAATTATCAGGGTTTTTCCAGAGGCAGATTAATTTTGCCCTACAAAACGAAATTTCAACTATTTATATGACATTCTAACACAAAGTGACGTGTCCTAAAACACGAGATTGTATCACATTAACTAAACCAAATATGGTATTTAAGAGACTACCAAGAACTCCTCTGTAGGAAGTATTTCCATAAAACTAAAATAAATTTGGGTAGATGTAAAGGAAAAATATTACAGAAGTCAATCACAACTTAGAAATTGTGTGGTAGTAGAAGACTGAAGACACCCAGTCTACTATTGAGACGTTCATGAGGTGGGGAAATAGTGAGGCAAGCTATTGAGATGGGTAAATCAAGAATCAGGAATTAGGAAGTTATTTCACAGAGAAAAAAGGCAGAAGTTGAGCATGGAGGGTACTTACCCATTGTAATCACCTACCAAAGGAAAAGATGGATTTAACACTTATTCAAGACCGTAAGGTTCTTTAAGCAGCATGCTGCGGTCCAGCCAAGGTTTCTCTTCACAGGAGCAACCAAGTGAATCTTTGATGTGTTCTGCAGAGGACCACAGCATCTCATCGAATGACCCACCAGCACATGCACCAGAGCCTGCAGCCTTTCCACTCATGTTTAGGCACTCAGCAGATAAGAATATCCTTCTCAAGAACTGTGCTTAGATCATGGAATTCTGAAATAGCTCTTTCTTCCTGAGATCAACAGGTGGCTGTTTTTCATGTAATAAATGGAAAAAGGGAGTCCCAAAAGGCAATTTAAAGTCATAAATCAGTATCATCTGTCAAAGTGCCTAATGCTTTCCACTGCTCATCTGATGGAAATGACATTCCAAGCCTAGGCACTGCAATTAGGGGGGAAACTTCCAGGCCACTGAGCCTCTGAAAAAGCAGAGGAACCTGTTTTGAGAAATGAATGTTTTTAAAGAGCTACTGCCGAAAGATCTACTTATTCCATCTTCCCACTTTGAGACCTTCAATTAAGAGTAAAGTTTTCTTTGCTACAATCTATGTTTTGGCATGGCAAGAAATAAAAAAAGAAGAGAAAATGCTGCTGTGTGAAGTCCCTGGACTGCAAAGTCTGCCTTACAGTGACAGCCGTACTACCAGATCTCCTAAGGAAATGCCCTAGCTCTGTGTCACTTATCTCCAAGAATAACAAGCAGGTATTTCACTTCAGAACCCTGCTGACAACTTGCAAGCCAGGAATTGTGAGACACTTCTGTCTCCTTACCTTTAAGGCAAGCACAAGAGAATGCCTCACACTTGCAGAAGGAACAGAAATGAAAAAGGAAAAGCAAGAAAACAGAAAGGGCTGGCTAACATCAGGAAAAGCTTCAATTTGTGGATTTACATGGCTTAGAGAGATTCCTACAGAATAACAGTACATCTGTAAACATGCAGCTGTGTAAGTCCACTAGATAGAGGTCCCTGGCTGCGTAGGAGAACGCTGATTATTCTCCCTGTTAAATGTCAAATTCTTGGCATGTGTGACTGTACTTTTTAATTAATAAAACTTCTCAATGACAGAAACCTTAAATTTAAGTCAAACCACTTGAGATTTTGCTCACTGGCTACTGACTTCATCTAAATTGCACATATTAACTCTCTGTGGGAGCGTGAAAAGGCCTGCATGACCCCTCCATAACCTGTTGCTAGGTTTCCTGTGCCATTAGATATAGGGTCCTGCTCCACATTTAACTGCTGCTGAGTGGATCTAAGTTCCTTATGAAGTTTCTTAAAGCCACAGAGTGGAAGCTACATATATTTATCAATGTGGCAACAAACAACCTTTGCTGGTTGGGACTAAACCCAAAGAAAGTCAACCCTTTAGGTCGACTACCCTATTTTAACAAGGAGGGTGGTTCCTTACACTGTGCTCCAAAGCAGAAGTGATGCTGCATCATCACCTACACCCCCCTGCTTAGCCCCAAATTGTACATCCTCATTCCTGTAAGGACGTACAGTTAATACAGGACATTGTCCCTGGAAAGATCAAAATGTCCATGCAAACACAAAGAAACCAGCAAGCGTCAAAGCATTTTAACATATGGAATAAAAGTCAGAAGTTCTAGTTTTTCATAATCTAAGACTCTTCAGGAAATGGAAACATGGAACACTAACTTGGAGACAGATGCTTTGCCCCTTCCACCTCCAGTCCTGCTCATTTTGAGACTTATTGTCTAAAGGTACCTCCATAAATACTGCAGAGGACTCCACATGGGAAGGGAAGAAAGACCATGGTGCATCTGGCTCACAAATGCAAAATGTCCAAATGGACTACTTTCAAGTATCAGTGGGCTATTATCCCAACTTAAACATGGACAAAGATGTCTCCCATAAACCTTTTCTTCTGGTAATACAAGAAAAAAGGAAAACACATGAAAATGTATTTTTTTTTTAACTAAATCACAATTCATTAAGATTAACATAAACATTTGGGAAGACTTTAAAGATATATTTGAGTATGAAAGAAAGAATAAGAAACTCTCCCATGTAAGCTTTTTCATTCATCTGAGTCTCATGTGGATAGGGCTGGTGCCAGTGTGATATGGCACTATCAAGACAAACTCCCTCTACCGCTGTCCCAGTACACCCTTCACATTCAGTAGGGTGAACACCAAAGGGTGTTCACAGCCAATTTTGATAATCAGCCTTTCCCATGAAACCTACATCTTTCTCCACTCCAAAAGCATGAAAGCTCATGCTAACTATAAAGGCTACACAGGCACCAACAAGCACAAATTCCTACTTTGTATCTCACAGGACTCCTAGCCATTGATACACTACAAGAACAGCCAAGTAACCCCTGGCCTAACCCTCTCTTGGGTGTCCAACCAATTTTCTGTAATTTCAAATCACCGAAGTCTAAAATTGAATATGAAAGTTGGTAGCCTGATACATTAAATATATATACACTAATAAAGAACTTAGTTCTGGTAAGTTTTTAATATCCATAAACAAGGAATGTAAAGTTGCTATTGTGCTAAATGTAGAAGAAATAATTTCCTTTGCAGGAAGAAGCTGTCTAGTCAGAAGGTGGCACAGAAAAAAATCCTTTAGGTTCAGCTTCTTCCTTTCCTTCCAGACTTACTTTCATCTCTATTTTGATCCAGCCATAATGCAACTTTGTCTGATGTCATATGTGAGCTATTTTCCCCTTTATGGTAAACAAATGATGTCATAACCACAGGACTGTTGATTTCACTGCAGGACTGAACAACTGGGTTTCTGCTGCACAGAATGGAAGTTATTATTCAAACATAAACAGCAGAAATAATCGCAAAAGTAAAGCAAATGAACAGCCAAGTAAATTAATTCCTTTTTGAATCACTGTTCCTATTTTCCAACTCCAAATGATTCTCCTTTCCTATTTAGGAAGCCTCAGGGGATGAAAAAGTGTCCAAGATGGTGAAATTAAAAATTAGCTACTGAGCATGAAACATGCAATGATTGCACTTCATAACATTTTTATTGCCTCAGTGTTGCGTGAATCACTTCACAGTTCCACAGTGCTATGATGAAAAAAAAATGACACCAAGAAAGTCTAAGCAATTGATGTTATGACTTCATCAATCCGAGACTAAGGGCATGCACAGAATAGCGAATACTTTCAAGAATATTAAGAGAACTACCACCTCATTCTGTAGAAGCACAAGTTTCATCTTTCCATCTTTCTGAAGAGCTGTCACTTCTCATACCGAAAGATGGAACAGAGAAATAATCCTCAGTACAGCTCCATGTGGCAAAATCTTGCTGTCCCTTTCAGAAACCAGGGTTTCTCAAGAACTACGAAGGCAGCTGATGCCCAGGGAGGCTGTAGATAATACAGAATGTTCCCAATTCAGAACATTCTCACTCCTGTGAGGTTCTGCATCAAGATAGTACTATTTTAGCAATGACCTGCACTTAGCTTTATTACTTAAAAGTCTACAGATTCTGCAAGTATGAAGTTGAATTATTTTTACAATTTCACAAATCCAAAAAATGTTCAATTTATTGCTACTTAAAACTTCCAAGAGAAACATTAATCTGTGATTAAGACAAAAAAGCAGCAGAGCAGTAATCTATCAGATACAACATTAAAGGTATGGTGCAAAGAACTGACCTCCTGCAGGGAGACTGTATCTTCTTTTCACAGTCATGCTCCGTAGCTAACTAAACGCAACCTTAAATTCCTTCTACCTATAGTTCAACTTTGACATGACTAAGTAAGCATTTTAGTTTGTCTGTATTAAAAAATAAATCTCCCATTTCTATAAAGCATCACTAAATCCAAACTTGTTCTATAACAGCAGAACCTAATGATTACTTTTTTTCCCTAACAAATACTAGATTTCTTTTTTAGTTGAATGACTACACATCTTGACTCGGGTATCAAAATCTTCCCTTTGATATTACACCTCACTTCCCTTACAAAATCATTAATAGAAAATAAAGTCCTTTTTGTTAACTCTAATCTTACTTCCTTGCAATTGTGCCAAAGGCACTTGTTAATAAGTATCAGGTCATGACTATCACAAATTACAGCTGCAGTGTGTTGCAACAAAGGGTCAGATTAGTCATTTAACAGTAATACCTTCTTCCTTCTTTGATAAATAAAGAAGTGAACAGTATGCATTGATCTTTCAGGACAAAAAGTCAGTTCTGATACTTACAAATCCAGGTTTACAGTATGAAGTAACAGCACAGCACAAACCTTAGAATGATGAACGAGGGGTATTACAGGGTTTCATAAAACCTACTTCATTTTATGTCAAAATTCTCTCCTGTTTCACATGATGTACAGGTATGAAGTTAAGCTGGAGCAGGAAGAAGTTAGTAGGCACTATTTTCATATAGTTTCCTATGGTAAATTAATGGGAGATGTGAACAAAGGAAAACTATGTACAGGCAGACACAGTTACGGAAAGGCTCATGTACCAACAAGAACAGCACTGGCCATAGATGCAGTGTAACATACTGAAATGACAGTCAGTTAATTTATACATCAGTATTTCAATGCAGAAAAGTTTGAACTTTTTCTTGGGTAATGCTGAAACACGCACAAGTGTAGCCCATTTCCTAACTTGAAACAGACACACAGAGGAAGTCTTATATGGTGTTCATACTGGCTCACGGGGAGGGAAAAAACAAGAGTAATGGCCAAATGCAAGTTATTCACACATCACCATTACCCACTGCAGAGCTCTCCACACATTGCCTTACAATTACAGTGTGCAAAACTGACTTATTCTAAGTTCTAGAAACCCAAAGATTTAGTGCAAGTCATAATATAATACAGAGGTGTATTTCTTTTAATACATCTTATTCCTTTACCTTAACTCAACAAAGCTTTAGGCGATGCTCACATTCAACACCAGTTGCCCAGCCAAAGGACACAGTATTAGACCCCACAACACTACACTGCAAAGGGAAGTGAACCTTTTTGTTCAAACTCCATTAGAAACTACCTGCTGGGCCTGGCTGACAGAAACCCCAGGAAGACATAACAATGACTTCCAAGGTACCTTTCCCAAGGAGAACATTTAAATTCTCCAGCAATATGCAGCATTAACATCTGATGGGACAAGTCTGTCAAGGAGAAGCCTTAAAAAGGTGATGCTGGTTTTGTGAAAACATATAGAATCTCTGATTTTTGGGGCGAGGCTGGAGTCCTAACTCTAATTAAACTCTAATCTGCTTTTCTCAGGTTTCATAAAACGCTGTCTCAAATAGGCTTATCTTCTAAAAAGTGCAGCATGATCGTCTCATTAAAGAATCTGTTACAATGATTCAGTACATTAGTACTAAAGCCATGAAAGACTGAGGAAATCATGGGCATTTTGCCCTAAACTAGTGGATTGTCCTAGCATCACTTTAAAAAAAAATATATTCACAAGTCTGCTTGAAAAGTGGGAACTTGCTGTTTAAGTAATTCTTCAATGTTATCTCTATTTTGTTCCTTATTTAATAGAAGGATACATGCACTGACATTATAAACACTAATTTGCTATTTAGCATCCCAAATTGGGAAGCATAAACATTTACGCACTTCATTAAACACTACCTAAGAACACTCTGCGATTAACAGGAGACAAGCTAGGCTGCTAAATGCAATTTCAGGGCACACGTAAGCCACCGCAAAAAGACACTTCTCCTCTTCCCTTCCTTTGCTACGAATGCTCCCTGGCTCCATCCTGATGGAACCAGGCCTTACGAAATGAACCTTGGACACCAATGAGATTTGACGTATCTCTGCAATCACAAGTGCCAGTTCAAGGGAAGGGATGCGAACGCACGGACATGAGCAGGGAAAGCAGGGTGTACCTGTTTGGCATAGATTAGATTGGCACAAGCCAATCAGGAAACTGCACATTTAAAAGCATAAACCAAACATTTATGTCCTGAATTAAGACATCATTAAAACACGTGGTTTACAGGAAGAGCCAATATGATGTTTTTCTGCATCTATTCCAAAGCATGCACTGCAGTTCCAGCACGCCTCCTCCTCTCCCCTCCCTCCTTCTTCCATCAACCCCAGCCCTTTAAAGAATCCTTGCATTGCTCCTTTCTATGTACCCAGGACACTGAAATCGGCTTAACGTTAGGGTATACCAGTGCCACAGGAAGATGATAAAGTCTTTCAAAACTACAGGAAGCAGAATTGAACTGGTAGAAAATAAACAAATGCTGATACTCAGGAACAGATAGCCTGAAAGGCAGATAACTACATCTGCGTGCATTAAATAAATGGAAGGTTAACTAAGATCACTAATATCAAAATCCCCAAAATTCATCAGTCCAGGCCCTAAGTTATCTCTACAAATTGTATTAGCAGAATCTTTCATGAAACAAGACTTCGGGTTATTTTCTTTCACTTACAGACAGTAAGTTATAACTCAGACAACAGATTATGCCTTATAAATTTGCATCACAATTCTAACTTCAATGTAGAAAATTATTTTTATTTAATTTTGTGCTAAAAGTGTCCATTGTTAAATTATGGACTCAGACAAAATGGTACTAAATGTTCTATTATACATCGCTTTGCCATAGTGTGGCAATCCTTAATCATTTGAAAATACAAATACACTAAAATATAGTGTTTCAAGAACAGTAATATGGACATACTGAAGAGCTTTGTACCATAACCAGAAACCTGAAAAGTGCCTTCATTCCTGAAAAAGAACTGCTGTTAGATTTATTTTTTAAATTAAATTATGATTTTACAACTTACAGCTTTGGGTTCTTTGTCGTTTGGTTTTCGTTAAACTGTGATGGCAATGGTGATCTATTTCGAAGATAGTAAGTGAAAAAGAAGCGTTCTTTGTGTGGTTTTGACCAAATATATTGTTAGAGATCAAAATGCAGGTTTATAAAAACAAACGATTAAAATTTCAGTTCAGAAAAAAACACTTTGTAAAATACAATAACCCCCTTTTCAATAGCAAAGTAGATTTTGTACAGTTCTTCCTTCTTAGCCGATGTTTACTGCAGCCTAGATCCACTGACTCCAGTAAAACAAAATGGGTTGGTGTTTGCAGAATTACAACCTATATACAGAAGTGCAGTTCGCATACTGCAGCTCATTGGAAAAACCTTTGAAAATTCATTGCTTCATTGGTAGTAGACTTACAATATATCTTACATTATTTAAAAGCAGGTTACACCATAGAAAGGCTTTTGACAGAAGTGCTCAAAAAATGATTCAGGTTATAGGAGAGTAACGCTTCAAGTCAGCTTCTCCCATCTGCAAAAAATGCCACACAAATAAAAAAACCCAACACTTAAGTAAAACACTAAGACTTTATTAAAAATCCAAAATTTATTGCAAATTGTACTTTGCACTTTCCCTCCTTTCTTCATTTTTACATGACTTATTGATATCCATGATTTTTTCACAGATGTACTTGTTGACTTTGGAGAGTCTCTGTGCAATTTCAGTTTCATCCACAGTTTCTTGTGCTATTCTATCATATAAACATTCTGGGGAGAAAAAAAAAGAAAGAAAGGAAAGAGCCATTAGGATATTTTTAGAAAAGAATATAGCCCTGTGTTGGGCTAACTAGACAGCACTGAGTACAATTGTTGCAAGACAACAGAAGCTTTCATTGATTCACTGGCTATCTTGTCAAGGTCAAGATTTTTCACCAGGCTTAAATCTTTGGCATGACCAATTTCCAGTTATGCTGTGACTACATTAATAGGCTTTCTATACAGAAACAAAGCTAAATCAGACCTCTTACAGTCGGTCTTGCCTGCCTAGCATTTTATTTGTCCACAGCAAATTTAGAATCCTTTCCCAGGTGAATGGTCTCGCCAGAGCTGTTGTTACCTACAGTTCCCTGTGAGTCACTCCTACCTTCACACCTTCAGGACAGTTAAGTAAATGATAATGGTTAGATAGAGCAGCAGCAACCAGTAGGAGAAGACATTAACTGATTTATGTTATTTTTAAAATCTGTTCAAATTACATTAAAGTGTGTGTCTTTATCAGACACCCCGTCCCTGGGCGTATTTTGCTTTTATTAGCAGATTATTCAGGGTGAGAACCATCTTCTTGCACGTTTGCACAATATACTTTTTGAACTTAACTGGAATACAAAAAGCAAGCAATAGTAATAACTGCAAAAGCAATGACAGCAATGAAAGTTGACACAATTCTGCTTCACAGAGTTGGTAGCTCAGTGCCACAATCCTGCAGAAGTTACTGAAATTAGAGGTGGTGCAACAAACCCAACTCTTCAGTGACAGGCAGGTTTGGGTTTTTTCTTTTCTGGTTTTCATAACCAGAACAACAGTTTTTGTCGT
>NW_009918519.1:183957-198061 GCF_000696875.1 Nestor notabilis
TTCCCAGACTGGTTAAACAAACTCTGTTCTGCTTTGCCTAGTAATCTATTCCAGTAGCCATTTATTGCTTCATATACAGAAAGCCATAGAGATTACCACTTAATTAACACGGTTTACAACATTTCTAAAGAGTCATATTAAAAAGTTATGAAAATTAAGTACTATGCATGCTTTGTAGTTCATTTAGAAACCTCTCAGAAGTTTTATAAAAGGTTATTTTGCATTAATAGGGTTTATAATGGTGCTCATGCATCATACTTCTTATAATTCCTTTATTACATACCACACAGTAGGGTTTTTTAAGAAGCTAGAGGTATCAGACAAATTAAGAGCTAATGCTGTCGTTCAGAAGTCTATTTTAAATAAGTTAGTCTGTGTCCACAGAATGATGAGAACATCTAAAACAAAGTCAATTTCATGTTGTAAGATGCACTGAATATAAAAGAAATAAAATTAATCAACATGCAGCCTGACAGCTGAAATGCTAATCATCGGTAAACTATGATTTGAAATACAACACCTACGAGGAGGCACATCACTGAGAACCTGAATAAATCCAGGGTGTCTGCAGGACACAAGCTTGCACTACAGCAATCTCAGGAATACTCCAGGTTGCAGCAGACACACCTAGTAAGGTGAACTTCCAGTAAAAGACAGGCTATATTGTTAGTTTAGCCACAATGTCAAGCAAGAAATCACTTGACAAAACTCATTCATCAGCTGTGATTCTTAAAGTCAGTCTGACCCAGACAGATCCATGATCATCAGTTTCTCCTCTTGCATCTCCACCATATGAGGCGCTGCAGAAATAGCAGTTTAGTAGTCACATAAAGATGCTGGCTTCTCTCTGTCCTGCCCTATCCGTTGGCTACATAAACTCTAACTCCCTCACATTTCACCATCTGTCTACTTGCTACTCATTTGTTTTGTTTTGTTTTCTCCACAACAACTTGTTATTTGATCACTTCCAGCTTTCCAGGAAACACTGCTGGCATGATGGGGCAAGGCCTGCTAACACTGATGCAAATGCAAAGGACACAACAACGTGGAAAATCACAGTTACATGCCACTCAGTACCACTGATACAGGAAGTCTGCCTGCTGCCACCTAAAACATTGGCCATGCAGTAAAACTGGTTCAAGAGGAGACTGTACAGTTCTGAATCTAACAAAAAGGGAGTCAAAGACAAGATGGAAGAAACACTGGGAAGAGGAACATGAGAAACCAGACTGTGGAACAGTAGAATTCAAATGGTGGTCAAGGTTCGAAGCAAAAGTATGACAGAAAACACAGAAAAAAGAGGAAATAGGGAAAAGCTGACTCGCTGCCAAGTGTAAAGGTATGGAAGAGAAGAAAGGGAAGGGCCCCATCTGCCTCTCACCATGTACTCCCAAACTCAGTGTAGTCAAAACAATGGGAGTTAGAAGAAAGCTATCATTTAACTGGCCCAAACAATACAGAGTGGCCGCAACTGAAGTAGAAGAAGAAATTCTCACATAAGCAATCTTGCCAGCGGTGCTGAGAAGCAACAGCCTCCAGCAGCAAAACTAGAACGTTCCCTGCAATGGGCCAGTGAGAAATAACTCCTTCTTACTGCATGCTTGTAAGTGTGCACCTGGGTAACCAATTCTGTTTCCCATTAGGAGCTGACAAGGGTAGCGACAGCTACAGAGTGGATTCCTTACATGGCCAGTACATCATTAGCTTGCTACGTGTGTTAGAATCGTACCAAAAGGTCTGGACCAAAACTGGAAAATCAGAATGAACAGCTTGCACTTCCACACGTACTCTTGAAGCAATTAGTAAAAAAAAGCCATGTCTTTTACTCATTTCTTACAAACTCAGAAAGATGACAGGACAAAGATCAGTTTCCAATTTTTCCCCATGCAACACAGACACACGCACACACTCAAAAAAGGAATCGTGTTTCTCATTTCCAACACATGGTACTTGCAAGGCAGTTTACAACAGCTCTTAAAGAGTTCACAGTTAAGAGCACATAGCAACTAAGAACAGGAAATGCAGAATAATGAAGCTTAATCGAATAGGGAGATTTCTTTCAGCCCAACTGCAATTTCGTATGGACACAAAACCTAAAAATCCAATTCCAGTATGTATTCCATGGGAACCAACTCAGTTCTGACTTAAAAAGCCTGAAATACCAAGAGAGACAGAAATGAATGCAAAAACACAAGCACAATGATACAAAGGGACTGAAATTCACTATTCATTTTAAATAAAGGAGAAGGCCTTCTCTCTCTCAAAGTACTACATACGTAGACTCAGGCTTGCACTTACTGAAAGTGTCATTGCAAATTCTCCTGCCAGATAGGTCAGCGATTCACACTTCCTGTTCAAATTCCAATTCAAGTGCAACAATTAATTTTTACTATTTCCAATTTCTCCTCTGAAAAGGGTAGAACTATTCTTTCTTGCCTTTGAAGGTATGCCTATTTTTATAGTCACAGCTATAATGGTTTCTGTGCCTCATGCCAGAGTTGGTTATATTCTGGCTGAAAGAATGTGGTAAGGCTACTCTCGAGCTAGTTAAAAAGAATATATGCATTTTAAAAAATCATTATGTTATAAATGAATTCCAGAACAACATGTTGTTCTCCAGGCTCAGAGTCCTGTCCTGCAAGTGATTTAAAGTGATGATCTTCTTGAACCTTACTGAAGTCAATGTACAACTCTTCAGCTGTGAAGGCCTGCACTGTGCACAGCTATTGCAATGTGTTTTACTTTTCCTGTATACCTATGCACTTCACAATGCAATAGCAATTTGAATTACAGTTTGTAATCAGTTAATTTTATATGAGCTGAAAAGAAGCATCTTTCAACTCAGTGATTAATGGTTAAACTCCAAAGCAGGAAGCAAAAGTTTTCAAATAACCTACCTCTGACAATGCTTAATTTGTGAGGTGAGAGAGGTGGCTTGGGAACGGCATCTTTCTTTTTTTTGGTTGCAACTCCTGTGACACTTCTGTTCTTGAGAACATCTGTTCCCCAAATCATAACCGCTAGATTTTTTGTATACTTTGAATCTCCTTGTGTTACTTGCAGCTGGTGCCATTTCTCCTCATCTACCCAAATTCCACTGCCAAGATGGACCTAGAAGGTAGTAATAATAACAACTTATCTATGGTATGTAGCACACAACAGTATCCAAGTGCTGTAGGAACATTAATATTAGGTACTATAATAACAGTAATTAGGGCTGAACAAATCCATTTTGCCTAATTCTGAAACTTCTCCAACTTTGTGGGTTAGGGAGTTCAAGTCAACCTCTTGTATAATATAGTTCCTTTTTGTATTCTTCTTACTTTCTACTTCCCCCCCTCCTCCCGCCCATAGCCTATCTCCTGAAGGACTATAGTCAGGAAGAGAGATAGAAGAAGGAAACAGTAAACACATCCAGTATTATAAAGGTATGCACAGCTCATAAACCAAGCAGTTGCACCAGCCTAATTCAGAAGCAAGATGAAACATTGTCTGGTACGAAAACTTCCCTTTGGCTGAAACAGACTTTATCCAAAGCATTTTTGGAGGCAGTAGAGAGGGAAATACTTCCTAAGTTGTATCCTGTATTTGCTGGCAAAATTCAGCCTGATTGTTTTAAGTAGCTAGAAGCGGAAAAGGAATTTTGAGAGCCTCAGTTTCAATATAAGCCCAGAGAGGTTGGAAGCTTTGTAAAACTTCCAATTCCATCATGAAGTTTGCCTGTCGTGTATGATCAATCTACCCAGGTGAATACTGTTCTGTGATAAGGCAATGACCCATTCCTGCAACATCATAAACTTTCCATTATCCACACAATGGGGAGTAGAGATATTTCATTAGATTTTCAAGTAGTAAAGCAAGATAATATGCGAAATGCAGTATGAAGCGGTTGTAGTCTCTCCAAAAGGAAACTGCTTGAGTCTAGTTGTGCTTATTAGTCTTGCTCAGCACTGACTGTGCTGGGTTGACTCCCACAGAGCTGTACCATCTCTCTACCCCAAGATTCCCATTGCTCCAGACTTATGATGAATGAAGGATGAGACCCTGAGTACCATCCTCAGGCTGCCACTTAGGTTTGTTTGAGCTGACAGTCCTGATAACCAGGACACCATCAAGTAACAGCAAGGAAAAGAAGTCTGCCAGTAACTAGCATAGGCCTGACATGAGTGAAACAAGGACACAAATGCTGGCCCTGTGCGAGACAACGGAGAATACCTCAGACCTTGTATGTCTGTGCTCCCAAATCCTGGACTACAGTCCATCACCTGAACTACCCCTGCACACAGAAAGCTTCATTCACATGGTGATGAACTTCATTAGGTTGGGTCCAGACTTGCTCATCATCCATAACAAGCTAATGCGTGACCTAGCTATTCTAATTACTGATACGAGTTCACTGCACTGGAAAGGAAGAAAATAAAACTTACTTTCAGATAATCTATAAAAGTGCAAAATACAAAAAATATGTATCAATTGGACTGTTATATCTAAAATTTAGTTTTCGTAATCTCATCAAATGGAGGTTCTTTCTGCAACACTAACACTTCAATAAAAACTTACTGCCCCCTCATGATTAAAAAACCCCTAAATCCTGGGAACAAACTTCTATGACAAAACTGTATTAGGAGACTCTGCTTGCCTTAACTGTTTTGCTCTTAGATTTTTGTGGTTTTACTCCCTTCATGTGGCATTACATAAACTGTGCCTGCTACCCATGCAGATCTGAACGTAACACAGAAGTCTCATTAAATGCAATGAAAATCAGAGCTACTGTAAAATTTTATATACTCATAATTTTACTGCCTGTATTCAACCAAATACCATTTCTTCTTTAAATGGAAACCTGTTTTAATTATTAATGAGGGCTATAACCCGAAGAAATTTTTTAGTACGACAGCATCCTTTAAAAGCAACTAGCTGTTTAAAAGCTTAAATAGGAAATTATGAATGGTTTAGCTACCAGCTACTTTATAAAAAACAAATCAGAAGTCTAACTTCCTTAGAGTATAAAGCCATAAAGCAAGCTGCCTCTCCAGCAGAATCTTCTAGACTAAAGGGATTCTAAGAAGCTTTTCACAAGTCCACATGGTATTTAGATTTTGTAATGGACAGAAATGAAACCAATAAAATCCACAACACGAACACCCATTTTTCCTTCTTTCTCTTTTGTCAAGCCTCTTTGTAATTGCTTAAAAAAAAAATAATAAAAATCACACTCTCTTGGTGCTCTCTACATATTTTATAACACAACTTCAATCAGAGTGAGCAGCCTGTGCTCAGAAAACAAACGCGTTATTTCTGGTTTGATCTTGGAAAAAGTTATCTGTAAAAATGAGTGTAAGTTACTTAGAAAATAAGTAAGATTAAGGATGTTGTGACATGCCAAATTAGCATGTCTGTATTACATTAGTTGTTGAACTGCTGTATTTGATCAAAAATCTGACTCCCCTCTGCCAAAATTAGGGCTTGTCTTCACTGAAAATTTAGTCTCTTAAGCTACTACTCTATTCATTAGCTTTAAGTTACTTAGAAGAAAACAAAAGTTACAGGAAGTATTTTTAATATTTATGTTTCAGACAGATCATCTCTTCTTTGAACATGCTTCATTTAAGAAAAGGTATCACTGGTATGAAACACCTATGGAAATGGCAACTACATGACAGACAGCCACAGACACAGGAATCTTATGTCTCCCTTTTTCTATTTCTAGCAGTGCTGCGGCAAAGAATTTAATCTGTCCATGTCTCAGTTTACCTCTCTGTAACTCAGTACTGTTTCCTATTACTCCCAAAACTATGGGAAGCTTACTGTACTCCAGATTCAGAAGCCACTTCCTTCTTGCTGGAAAAGCTGCCCCATGGGCCAGACCCTTGGCTTGATGAAAGCAATGGGAACTTTACCGCCAATTTCAGCAACTGCAGGATCAACCTTCAAGCGCAATGCAACAGAAACAGCAAATTCAAAGCAATGTTCACCACTGTAACTGTGCAAACGTGGGCAACGTATCTAAATTGTCTAAAACGCATGTCAGAAGATGAACTATCTTTTTTGTTGAGTTTTTTTTTCCTTCTTTCCTTTAAATGAATGCCATAGGCTTTATTTCAGTAACTATTCTCCCTCTGAGGGGGAGAGATTTATCTGCTTTGAAAGAATCCTACTAAGATCAAATTTGATGCCACAAAGGGCAAGATTTCTAAAAACGTGTTTCAGCTACTCCAGTGGTGCATGTCAATATAGCAATAATGAAAGAAAGGCATAAATAAGGAAAACTGAAACACCCCACCCTCCTCCATCACTCAAAACACATTATTAGTTCACATTTCTGGCATCTGAGCTGGCTGAAGCCCCACTGAATAGACAAACTTAAAAAAAAATAAAATTACAAAAAGAAAGTTAAAGAGACATTAATATCTGTAAAGACAGAGAAAACTTTAGCAATGGAGGTGCCAAGAAGCTGGCAGATGAAATAATGGTCAGGAAAAGCTGCATACAAATACTAAAAGATGTGCCTTATCCCACAGACCTTAAGCAGGGAAAAAAAGGGGGTAAACCAAACTCTCACAGCAATATATGGTAAGTTTTCATTGCACAAATACGCACAAAATATAAGCAAATGACATGTTAAATACATTAGGTGAGAAAAGCTATCTGAAACAAATACCTGTCAAATTGCCAAGATCATACTATTTTTCACATACATTTTGTCCCCAACAATTATGTCAAATTCATCTTCAAGAATGACAGACACTTATGCAGTCAATCTCGGAACACAAATCTGGAAAAGCAGTATTTCATGCTATTCCATCAGTAAATCTGCTGTATGACAAGGCTGAAATGGGTATTTTGTCTTAAAGGTTCTCAGGTTATGGTACCAAATGCATACAAATCCTAAGAAACAGGATCTGCATAGGCGATTCTGAAGGACATAGTTTTATAGAAGAAATGTGATGTTCATTTAGTGGTAATGGCAACAACTATAAAAGCAGGTAGATGAGCTGACAATGTGTTAAACATGCTGAAGTTTGACAAGCTATCACTGAGGTGCTGGCAAACTACAGCTAGATGGTATTTTACCACCGTTATAAAAGTTACTGGGAGGCAGCATTACATCAGGCTCAACTCAGTGGCAACGCTCCTGCCAGACTGAAGGGAGCCCATTCTCATTCCAGGGTTCATAATTACCTACTGGACTCCAATTCAAGCAAAACATGAAGGCATCTCTGCAATATGACTAAAGCACATTAAAAACATTAAGGACCTTTTAGGAAGAAGTATTTCTGTTAAACAGACTAGTGTAACGTTATAATGTCGGTTACTGATTTTGGTCTTTATTTGCTGGATTTATGTATGTCACCAACTGAAGACTGCACCAATTTGCTTGTGCAGCATGCATATTTAATATTATATTCTTTGTGTTGCACAGTATTCAATGTTCTCACCACTGAAGATAATGTTCTGTGCTGTTCATAGTTATGTAATTTCATAATTCTCCTCAGCATAATAGCACACATTTATGACAACTGAGGAAGTTTGTATAAGCTGCTACTGTGCAAAACCCCTGAGATCACGAAAATTCCACAAGGAAATCACCTGTTGGACATTTACAAATCATTCATTCTATATTTAATTTAAAATACCTTTCCATTCTCGAGAATATACTTGTCCATTACTGGAACAGGGGCAGGATAGTACGTTGATGTATTTGCTTCCTCACTGAAGGTCTTCTGTACCTCAGGTTCAGGCTCAATTGGCTCTGGTTTTACTTTTTCAAGCTCAATGGCAGGTCCTAGACAGTTAAGAAAAGAGAGCTGTCTGCTATCCCAGAGAACATGAAATCAATCACTTCATCACCCATGGTTAGCATAAAATAACATGTTAGTCATGTTCATTTTAAAGTCAGAAAGAGTCTAAACTAAAATCTTACTTCTGAACACCAATAAATAAAAGCAGGATAAGTAACTCTGCTTTATAAACATCAAAATGTTTAATTTTAATTTAGATGTTTAATTTTATTCTTAAATCATACAGACAATTACAAATAAGGGTAAGATTGCTTCAGTGCACACTATGGAAGTTATGTTAAAATGAGACTGAAATTATAAACCAAAAGCAACAATAGCAATTCTTCAAATAAGAATTACTATATAGTTGTATAGAAACCTGCATAATTTACTCTGATAATTACATAAATTATCCATGTAGAACCAGAAAATTTGATAGAAATTTGAAATCTGTCTAGATATAATAGAGGTGTATTAAAAATACTGATGATCTACAGAAATGCTATAAAGGAAACAGGCTACTTAGCTGAAGTATCATGCACAAAGAGTATCCAAGGTGAAAAACCCCCACATAAATTAGAATTTTGATTGTCCAATCCATCCACCACATTGTAATCAACAAAACTTAAGCAGAGATTAAACAACAGAATACTCCTAAGCATATATTTGAGGCTTCAAAGCAGGATAATTATTTTGTCAGTCATCAATTTCTTTTCCAAATCAAGTTTATAAAAGTGTTTCTAAAAACAACAACAAAACAAAACAATTTGTGATCTGGATTTCATCATTCCATTCATTGCAGTGGTTACACCAGAAGTCTAGGAACAGGCTATGGTCCCAAGCCTATCATTTCTCTTGATGTCTGTCTCTAGGATCATGAGAAGCTCCAGCAGTCACTGAAGTTCCATGCAGGGACGGTGGTTTGTTAACAGCAAGGCTGCCAGCTTAGACCCTCGGCACCACGGTAATCAGCCGCCTCCAAGCACTTGAAGTATGAACTCACCCACTTGTAAGCACTAGACTGTACCAGGTTGGTGCTGAGAGTGCTGCAGCACTCTGTAGCCCAACCTTGACATCTCCCAACAAATGATAATTCAGTAACCAGGTCACTGTCACTGTTCAGCATCCCTCCTCAGTGTTTGTGCACACAGACCAAGCCCTGAATTGATCTAACTCTGCAAGTCAAGCCGGTACCAAAACTCATGTCTTCAGTCACATATCTTAAATAGTTCCTGTACCTGCAATAAGCAAAACATTCATGCCTGCTACTTTGTGCAGTTTAATGCAGAGATTATTATACAGCACTATCAGCATTTCCTCCACTGTTCCCACCTGACATTTACCCTATAGCTTATTTCTACACCCAAATAGCTGGCTAAATGTTCTCAGCTGACTGCCACTTGACACTCAGCAACAACTAAAAGTTGTCTCGGCAACTTGGACAACCCTATACAGCAGTGCCCCCAAAAAAGGTATCTTAAGAGCCACA
This sequence comes from Nestor notabilis, assembly GCF_000696875.1. Taxonomy (NCBI): domain Eukaryota; kingdom Metazoa; phylum Chordata; class Aves; order Psittaciformes; family Psittacidae; genus Nestor; species Nestor notabilis. Next base: position 193,228 of record NW_009918519.1, read on the forward strand.
TGCAATGCATAACTAATCACAAAAAACCACACCATTTGCATTATAACTTAATAGTAATCTTAACAAACACCTCTACTATCATGCATATAAAATGGTACTGCCGAGACAAACTGAACTTTCTAAACTTGAGACCACTAAACTGATTCAGATTAGAGGAAAGACCTGGACTGATTAAACCACCTAAAGCCTGCACACATCTTGGTGCAGGCACACCTGAAGAAGCAAATGCCGTGATGTAATTGCCAGGGTGAACTTAGGAAGAGATCTTTTACTTGTTACTTGAAGAAAATATTCTTCGACAAAGTGTTATTTTGAGTTTTCTTATACTTTGAAAGACACCTCAAGGAAGACAGCGAAGTACAACCACCTTCTTCTAAGAAGGAAATGTCGATCTCAGTTTAAACACTTTTACTACTTGCTGTTTAGAAGTCTGTTTTGTTTATATAGTCATATATTGACACAGCTGGGATTTGGTTTCCAGAGTTTCCCAAGAAAAACCACTGACTGAAGTCCACAATAACCATAGCTCTAACAAGTCAGGAAAACCTCCACCGCAATTCATCCTTTACTGCTTGCTTAGAAGTCACCAACAGATTGATTTTTTTAACTCCCAAAGAGCAATCTGCCTCTAACTAGGTAGTCTTCACAGCTACTCTCAGCAGCTACTGCAGACAGCATTTTCAACCTGGCACGTTGTGAATTAGGCATACAATCTGCATTATTGCCTCACTGCTAATAAGAGTTTGCGTGCCCAATTTACCGCACACCGCACTTTAGAAGTTTCCTCTCTCTATAGGTCTCATGCTCTGTGCCTCGCTTTAAAGATCATGAATGAGACATACAAAAATATCTGCCAGTGATATAATAAGGATCATAAAAAAAAAAATAAGACAATTCCTCAGACTGCAAAAAAGAAAAATATCTTTATTTCAAATTCTTTCTCCTTCTGACTGTAAAGTTTCCATAACGTCTGAGAGGCCAGCAACTTCAAATGCAGGATGAAGAGGCAGAAGGCTTCCCTTCATCACCTCATTTCCTCAAAAATGCATTTTAGGCTACATGCTACTCAAAAATCAGTAAATAAGCCAAAATAAATTAATTGATAAAGTGGTCGATATAAATTTGCAAGCAGCAAGCTGTTTTTCCACATGGTCTACCAGAATTTGAACAAAACCAGGAGTCTGAGAAGTGGCAATATTATATATATGGTACTCCATGTACTCACAGTTGATAGAAACCTCTGACTTCTGTTACATCGAAAAGTTAAACAACTCCAGAAAAGCTGAATAATAGTAATTCCTTACATGTGGTGAGACATAAATGGCATTTTTACTCTCTATCCTGATGGCAGTCCCAAGACACCATAAACTGGAACACTGAAATTAAACCAGATTAAGAATAACCACTTGAGGGGCTGTATGTGTATTGATGAATTGGACAAAGCCTTGGGAAACACGGCCTAGTGTGAGGCCTCCCTGTCCATGGCAGGGGGCTTGGAACTAGATGATCTTAAGGTCCTTTCCAACCCAAACCATTCTATGACTCTATGAATGAGTGTTGATGAATGAAAGTTAATACACTGCTTGACTTTGGAGCAACACTACATTTTAACAATACAACATGAAAATGAAGTCTTCATCATGGGAACAAACAACACCCAAACATTATCCCTGATAAAACTTCACTACTACTGGCTATATACAACCAGAGTAAACTGCACACATCTTACCCTTGAGACAACTATTATTTTTTGGGGTTTTTTTTTAAGAAGTTATTGAAATTTTTCTTTTGAAAGAATTGGGGTCCTAATCCCAAAGCAGGAAAGGGAAAAGTGGCTTTGGCTGCACACATTCTCTTGGGAGCTCAGCCGAGGGACACTGTAAGCCCTTCCATGACAGTCATCACGTATCCCCACTGCTTTGGTCCCTAGAGCCCTGGTCAAATGCCTGCCTCCGCCAGGAAGGGAATCTGCTGGGCAACAGCATATCAAAGTCATAAAGAAGCTTTAGTATATCACTACTGATTTTACTACTGCCATTTGCCGCATCTGCTGTGAAGGCTCTTTTAAAACAAAGAGCAATTCGCTTTCATGTGGAAGATTAAGAACCTCACTCTTCCCACAAGACTGGCTCAAGTTTAGTAGCATAGATGAAGGCCTATGTCTCAAGTAGAATACATTGACTTCCAGCTTCTCACTGAAATCAACATGTTGATGGGAAATTAGGAGACTGAATACTTGACTGAATGTTAGCTCAAGAGGCTGTTCTATATCTGATCTGCAAGTTTAAAATGGCAACAGGCACGCATTTCCCACAGCTGCAATTCATCAGCACAAAACAGCTGTCATCTCATGCAAAGAAATCAGAAGTCTCCAAGGTGAAACAGAAATGCAATTAGTTTGCATTAAGTCCAGCCTGCTAGAAGTGCAGCGGAACATAAATTACATGTAATTTGAGACTCTGGGTTTAAGAGATTGCTGCAACAACCGAAGATGAATTTGGGATGTAATCTGTTCTCCGAACAACTTTCAGAGCTTATTCACACACCCAAACATACCTTATTTATAAGCTGGGAAAGTAAGGAAGACTAAAGAAGTCTTTACATATCTATTTCTTGATTAAAAGTAGCACATTTTCATACTGTCATCAGATTCTCTAATTTATAATGTGCTGAAGATGTCTCCCTTTCTAATCACTCATAAGGTTTGTATTGATCTTTCTAGAATCTGGTTGTTTCTCTACTGTGAATCAGGCTGCAAGGAAAGGAAATAAGAGTCATCAGCAGTTAATAGATTTGAGTCTTGGGTAACACATCCTGTGAAGGACACAGCCCATGGGGCCAAATTCTACCTTTGTCATCCATGAAAAGTTCCACACAAGTAACAACATGGGATCTTTTTGGAAGTTACCTATAATTCGCATTTGTCCAGGTATGCGATTAAAAGAACTTGTCTTCAATGTAACTGAGATTTATTTTCAGTTGTAAATCAGGTGCCAGAATGATACAAAGGAAATACAAAGGAAATTCAAGCCCAGTATTTAGAGAAGATTCAGCATCTTTTCCAAGAAATTTTAGGGTTTTGTGTGGGTTTTCTTGTTTTTTCCTTTTTTTTTTTCCTTTCTTTTTCTTCTAAGCTTTCTTGACTCATCACAAGTAAAAAAATATATCCTTTCTTAAAGTGAAAGGAATGAGTCAGAATTCAGAAGCTGTCTTCGTTTCATTGATCGTCTCACCACTCAAACTGCTGTCGAGTCTACCAACTAAATTGGTATTTTACACTGTTCAGCCCCATTGCCTACTAACATCTGGCTGGTGCTCCATTCACATAAATTCCAGCTAACTACTCGCAGATGAAGAAACATCTTTCCATCCAAGGAAAATTTTAGAAAGCTCAGTGGAATCTACTGCCAACCACAGTGTGTTTTTCAGCCTGTGGAACCCTTGCTGCTTCAGTTTTATTTTAAAAGTTAACTAGAATGTTTATAATAAGTAATGCCATTTTAATTATGCACAGTGTAACAATGACGAGCATTCACAATCAAACACCCAGTTTAAATCATCAGATGCTGCTTCAAGAACCTGGCTCCAAACTTGCAGGCACACCTTAACACATGCTACGGCACAGGCACATGCTCTCCCAGGTTCAGGTTGGTACACAAACGTAACTCAGACCCACATGCAAATCACATGCACTCATTCAAGTCAACTAGAAGAGCCAGTACCCAACTTACATGCAAAAATTAAGTTTCCAGATACACAAAGGCAGACATAAGAAACAGCATGCTAAGTTCAGATGCACAAATTTTAACCAAGTTTCAGTCACTGAGCAAATCTTCAACACAGCAGTACCACACTCTAATAGCAAATAAATATAAATTAGTAAAATATTTGAAGGTATTCCAAGGGTACCATCTTCAATGAAAAGATGAACTTTTTATTTTGTCTTTTTTTTCCCCATTTATTCCAACATAATGGTTAAATAATCGTTATAAACCAAAACAAGTGAGCAATTGACTCAAGATATTTAAAAGTTAAATCCAAGTTACACAAACCTGCATTTTGTAACAAGTGCTGATGAATGGGACACTAATATAAAAAGTGTTTTTAATGTTTTTGTAACAATCCATTATCTTTCAAATAGCACGGCTGTTTAAAGCCACTGCTAAGAAGTTCAGGAATATATCACATTCTAATGAGCTACTAATGGGCAGAGTGGGCAGAAAATGGAAGGTAACGCAGTCACATAACAATAAACAGAATCCCTAACTGAAAAGAATAAAAGAGTTTTAGCCCAAATATTCATTCCAGTGCCTTTTCTTTCTTCTTTTTTTTTCTTCTTTTTAAACTGGAACATATTGGTGTATATTGCAGATGATGCTTTATTATCTTTTTCAACATATACTGGAAGATCAGCGACTCTTTAAAATACAGCTGCTTAAAATGGAACTCTGATTCAACCATACCAGCACAAAGACCTCTACTATCATTAAAGAAAAACCCAGACGTACATAGCATACAAATTCGACACATATTATACAGCCACAGCAGAAAAACCCTTTTAACATTCAATGTCCAGTTTAACAACCACTGCTATTCTTCAAATACGTTTCCGTTACTATTGATCACACTTGCAAAATTCATTAAAACTAGTCCCATTTAAGTCCGGCACTTACCACTACCTAGTCTTAGAAGCAGTACATCCTGGAGTCTCCTGTTCAAGTCTCTGAGCTCTTTCATTTCTGACACGAGTGCCCCATACTCCTTTAGCTTCTTTGCCTGTTGCACAAGCTGTCTTCGTGTTCTCTCAAGCTCCTGCTAAATGTTTCTCATTTCT
>NW_009918519.1:198092-213736 GCF_000696875.1 Nestor notabilis
GTTGCTGTTGGTAACTCCTCAGTAATTCTTCATACAGGATCCGAGGAACTACAGCATCGTCCATATTGTTCATGCCTTCTGAAGACTCCATAAAAGCCTCCTCAGGACTGGAAGTATTACTGAGACTCATCCCATTCTGTTTTTCAAGGCGAGCAACAACCGCTTCAATGCTTTTGTGTGTACCTTCACTTTGTTTCCTCCCATCTTGTCTCTGCATGTTACAATAAAAAAATAAATAAATTAGGAGAGCAGTAAGATGTAATAAAATCAAAATTCTTCAGACTTGGGAACTGTTTAATATTCTTGTTTTCAAAAAAAGGCAAGACAAAGTCTGCCTGCGAAAATGTTTTGCCTAACAGATTCTTGTGGATATACATCATTAGTATCATGCACATGTAATTCAGCTAAATGCATATATAAACTTCTGAGGCAGTTAAAGGGCTTTCTTCCTGCATTTGTGCAACAATTGCAAGCTCAGTGTATATATAGGTCACTTGATTCCATATATAAAGGTAATTAAGTTCTCTAATTTAAAAAAAAAAAGTGGATCTGGATCTGTTTTACTTATCTCTAACATTTGGATTTCTGACAGCAATTGACTTTCTGATAAGCAAGAGAAAGAATCAACTATGTGCTATGTTTGTCACCTGTAATGACATCAGAGATGAAAGTGGCATACCATACAGAGCTGCTGTTTTGTGAGCAGAGTGCTTGTCCTTCCCACACTTGAGGAGACAAAACCTTCTCTGACTATTCCTCTAGCACATTCACCCAACTGCCTGATGCAAGTGACTGAGTTAACGCTATCAGCAAACACTGAAAGGGAACTGAAAACACAGAAGTTGGACACAGAAACCTATCATCCAGCCTCATCTCCTTCATCAGCTGATTCCTTCTATATTAGTACTGCATTGCAGAGGCTTCATGTCCTTTGAACCCTCAGCATAAATTTACCTTCAGTCCCAAACACTACAAATTAAAGCACACCTTTTTTCTGAGTCTGGATAGTGGCATTAAAATGTGACAGTAGCAGTAAAAGTCACTAAGTTTTATTGGCCAAATATGGAAAAAGCACTTGAACTTCCAAGCAACTGCAAGGCAATCAAATGTAGCTCATAGGTTAGAGACAAGAAGCTGACACTATTAATTCCAATACCACAATATCCATGAGTAATGTGGCAAAAAATGAGATTATTTGATGTTATGCCTGTGCCACGCATGTTCTGAAAGAAAAATAAAATAATTAAATAAAAATAAATGCTGGCCCACCATAAAGAAATGTTCTAGTCTCATTCCTACAGCTGCAAAACACATGAAGCCACAGAGCAGTATTTTATTCTGAAGGTTGGCAGACTTTTAAAGAAATCACTTGATATCAAGAAATAAATGCATTTACATAGTGGGTTTCTGGCATCTGAACCTAAAAAGATAACTGGCAGTTATAATGGAGGGATGCAGTCCTGTCAGTTGCTGTTCTCACTACTTCTGTAGTTGGGAACTCTCAGCACACCCCTTCCAATTCCAAACAAGCAGCATGCAATAGGTCACAAGTGACACTGAGAGCAGCTGCTCGACATTCGTGTAACTGGTGACTTTTAAAGCATTCTGGGCCAAAGTGGAAGAGCAATTACACTGTGCAGATGGTATACACAGGAAAACATTTGACTGCACATACAGCAGGTTTTGAAAACCTGCATACCCACCCCCAACCCCCAATTTGACCCAATTTCACCAAATGCAATGTTTTAAGGGGATTAAAAGCAGGCCTGGAATTCTTAAGCTATGACAACTGTATATGCCCCAAGCACTTCAAAGAAATAAAAAATACATTAAAAAAAGAGGAAAAAAAGGAAAAAATGTAAAGAAAAAAAACTCAGGGAAAAATAATAATAAAATAAATAATAATTAAAAAAAAAGGTAAAACTTCAGTACCTTACTGTGTCTAAGCTCCACATCTTCTTCCCCATAATCTGTAACCTCCCCAGCTTCTTCTATGTGATTGAGAGAGAGTTTGGGGATTTTAATTTTCTTCTGCATCACACTGTTCTCAAGGTCAGTTTTGTCCTCTAAAATGTATATTAAAAATAAAATGTTGTTACATTAATCAGTGTTCTTACTTCCAAATACTACACAATTTAGGCGAGATCAGTTAAAGAAAAAAAACAACCCTCCCATGCTTCAATCCCTTCATAATACTATGATCGAACTAAAGGCATGGAGTAACTCAACTGATGCCCACTGACAATTCTAGTTTCAAGAGGGGATCAATATGGCCAAACACAAGAATAACTATTGTAAAACACCAAGCTGAATTCACGTTGAGTGATCAAAAGTGTCAATGAGTAACCTGTATTATCACTAAGAGTTAAAGATGCTGTAAATAAAACAACTGCCTAGAAATCATCTGTATTGCTTTAAATTATGTTTACCAACAGGATTTTCATACTCATAATCCGTTGCTTCAGTTCAAACTCTGCTTAGATTTAAAGAGAAAATAAACTCAGTAATTCATCCTATGCCCTAACCATCACCTGTCAGCAGTACAGATCTATTTGCACACTCAGCAGATACTGCTGTTCTACAAAGCGGAGGGTTTGAAAAGGGGATGCTGCAGGACAGGTTGAAAGAGCACTACAGAAAAGTTGTCTGGACCAAGTCTATAACAGAATTCCCATGCGACCCCTATTTCATTAGTTAATGGTATTAATCCTTTTTCTCTATACACACAAAGCCAATAAATGGTTATATTACTCTTTGAATCTCAAAAAAAATGAGGTAAAATATTTTCAAGTCTGAAACATTTTAACATTTCTCAAAATTAAGTGCTTCAAAACATTATTCTGAAAATAAGTTTGAAGAACTTTAGTATTCCTGAAAAGCAGCACAGGGGACAGGGAATCAAGAGTATTGTCTCCCCAAACGTGATCCATAAAATTCTTGCAGAGCAAACAAGGTCTTAAAAGATTCACAAGCTTGGCTACCTGTCGAAGACATTGACAAAGAGAAATACATATAAACTCTGAAGTGTTCTCTTTGTACATTGAAAGCTTATGAATAAGAAAACATTTTGAGTCTTATCCACCTGCATTCACAAAGTATCCCATGAATATTTTTGAAAGTGCCAATGAGGATGGCATTTGTGAGTGCTTAGTTGCACTGACTTTTGCTTTCTCAAATTAGCATCTCTCCACAGGACCTCAAAATGGTTAGTGTTGACAGTGTAGAAAAGGGAAACAAAGGTAAATCACTGTTTAATGAGGAGCAAGGCATTCATTAGAAATGAATTACACAGATGAATGCAATTCATTTTGTTACAGATAGAAATGGATCTCTTGTAGGCAAATGCTGATATTACAGCCCAAGGCTATGTAAAGAGAATAGGCACAGAACATGTAGAATAAGACATTAGACAACCTGAAATGAAATGCAGATGGTAGCAATAAATACTAAGACAGATGCAAAAAGAAACAGATAAACAACAACAAAAAAACCCCAGCTAGGCTTATTTTAGATCATTCTCCATTCCCCAGAGCATCACGGATGCTTATCCCAGTAAAACAAAAAGGCAACCCAACTGTTTCAGTTCTGAAAAATAAACCCCACGTTTTCATTTATCTGGAAAACATAGGTTCATCAGAAATGTGAGATAATCCGATTCTACTCTGACAGCAGAGAATAAGAGAGCCCTTCCTAGGCAAAACCCCTACATATTTACAAACTAAAGGACAGATTAGTGGGTATTGGTATCTTCCTGGAAGGACCAAAATTTAAGAATTAATAAATCCACCCTGAATGGGGAAAAAACCCAAACACAACAAACTAACTTTTTCTGTGACTGTATTTTGGGGTATCTGATAGACTGAAGAATCCTTTGTTAAAGTATGTTCTCACAATTCCTTAGAGGAAGAGCAGCACATGCATCCTGCAGAGCCAGCTTCTCTAAACTGCTTTGCCAAATCATGTTCCATAGAACATGCAGATGAAGTCCTTCTACATTTAAAGAATGCAGATCAGTTTCCATGCTCCAAAATAACCCTTGGCCTCACAACAGGATGGACACAATCCAATAACTTCACATAGTTAAAAAAAAATTGTCTGCTGGCAACTAGCTGAGATCACCAGTAGCCAGAGCCTCATGCAAACTGGAAACGGGTATCAGCCATCCTGATGGCCAGGGGAATGCAAGACTTGAAACACTTATAAAAAGGGGTCATAGAACATGTGCAGACTAGAGTGGAAGTCAACAAATACTTTCCAACAAACAAACCAACATTAAAGTAAAAACAATTAGGAAAACCAGAAATATTTATATTTTGATGTTGGCTCTTTAAGTCAATTTATAAAGGTTGAGAACCCATTTTGTGCACTGAACAACAGAAATTAAAGAAAATACTTAGTTTGGGGTCAAAGAAAACAATGTAAACCATCTGAATTCTTCATTCTCTCCACTCCTCTCCCAATTTCTTAGTTTACCTATGAAATTTATGTTTAAATGTAAAAGTTTGCTTAGATACTTCCTTGAGAGATGCTTAGTTTGTACATTAGTGGTGTGCAACTATTAGCATGGCTCTCTTTCGTGTTTGGCAAATCTCTTCATTTGACTTTCTGATTTTACTGCTTCTCCTGTAAATGAACCAGTAAGTTGAAGGAAGGAACTCTTTTCTCCCCACATAAAATGTAAAGAAACAATGGTGAAAATGAGTTTATATAAGGAGAAGCTCAGGAGTCAAATGCACATGCTCAATTTAGTCCATGAACAATAATTTCATGTTCCTCTGCCTTCCAACAATACATACAATATTTTCTTACATGTGCTCTGGTCTTTGTAGGCCTATTTATACCTAACACAATTTGTCCAGTGTGCTGGATATGAAAAGGCCTTTTGTTTTTCTTTCTTTTTTTTTTTTTAAAGTGCATTTCTAACCTCTGTTATCTTCTGCATCAGCTGCTGATAGAGCCAGAAAAATCTCATTCTGAACTTGAGGCTAATGATGGAGTACTGGCTCTTGTTCTGTAAATATTAACGGAATTTGGGAAGAGGTGGGAGGGAGACAGAGGAGACCAGGGGGAGGGGCAGGAAAGGCATGAACATGCATTTAGAGCAGTTCTTAGCTGTTGCTGTGCCAGCCTACAAAAGACATGCACAAAAGAAGAATCCAGCAAAAAGCAAAACCTGCACGATTTTGAGCCAGAAGAAAACCAGGATATGAACCAAATGCCTGGACAAGCTGCAGTCTGGTGCCTAAAGATCCCAAATGTGCCAAGAGAGAGAAGGGCACACTAGAAACGTAGCCCACAGCCTCATTTTGTAATGACTTGACCTTTGTCCAGAGTCATTTAAACCTTGCTACAAGTTAAAAATTATACCTTCCTTACGTGGCCATGATCTCATTGTCATATTGCTTTTCCTATATATGGAATAAGCAGTTCAGTGAGAGCTAGCACTTAACACACCTAATAGGTACTTCTAACAAAATACACAGGGTAGAAGCAGGATACTAAAATGAACAGCATTGTTTGTTTCTGTTCTTTAACAAGATACCTTCTGGTAGATCCATGTAAATTAGAAAAAAATTGCTTCTGTGCACAGTAGTCATAATACTGGACAGAGAACACTATTCTGTGATTTGATATACAGAATAAAGCATGCTGGAGTAACTGTACTCCAGGAAAAGGTCAGACTTGGAGACATACTGCTAGTCAACTCCACAAAGTACTGAAGCATAGGGTTCAAAAGCAAATGCACGTGACAGCACCTCTCTCTGTACAGCCACCTACCAAAGTTTTTTGGATAGTCAGAAGAAAGTGAACTGCTGAGAATTTTCAGAGTGGCTGGGAAGACATTTGGCCTCAGCAGTGCTGAAAGAAAGAAAAGCCAGAAAAGCAACCCTGCATTAGAGAATCTGTATCAACCAGCAAAGGATAAACTGTTCCTGGAATGTTTTCTTCAGACAGGCCTTCATTTCAGTGTCAAGATGGGTGGATTCAAGCCAAAAGGTAATAGCTTTAAATCTAGAGCAGCAGGGAACTGAGGCAGACAAAGCAACTTTAACAGGACAGGAAGCGAGTTGGTTAAATTCAAATAGAAATATGTCCGTGGTCTAAAATTGAAAACCCTATCATGGGATGTTGAGTAAGCCCATTTAAATCTCAAAGTCTCCTTAAAACATTCCTTACTTTCTAATTTAGAAGGACTGAACGAACTAATTCCTTAAAAAAAAAAAAATTAAAAAAAAAAAAAAAATAGTCCAAATGCTGGGGTTTAGGGTTTTTTTCCACCTTTGGAGTAAAAGCTGGAAAAATAAGAGGAAGAGAGCTCTGCACTCCAAATGGATGAGGGATGGCAGGTCTGGGACCAGTCCAAGTAAGAGGCTTGGCAATGCTATAAATCTTACAGTAATAAAACAAAAGAACCTTGAGCAAAATTTGCCCTTCCCCATAGCCTTTAAAAAAAATAAAAAAATAAAAAAAACACCCCTTTTGAAAAATGATACACTGACAGCTGAAAAAATTCACCATCACCCTTCCCATTTCCAGGCATATACCCAACACATATGGACAACACCTGCACAAGATTCCCCACACACTGCTGCACTGAACTGCTTTGCTACCAATTTCACCAGGTTGTTTCTACAGAGCAGATAACATCACCTGCCTCAGCAGTTAACTATCTTTTACTTTATGAACTGTAATAACCAAAGCAAAAACCCCACAACCAAAGGCATACTTGGTGCTTTAAAGCAAATGCACACACCATGCACGACAGGGCATGGATTCCTAAGTGCCACTTAGACACAAATAAACAATAATCAATATTGCTGTGACTGAGAAGGAAAACAGCATGATAATAAAAAATAAAAGAAAAAAAAAGAAAAAAGCCACCTAGATTATTTGAAACTGAAAAAAATAATTATAAATTACTTTCTTAGCTCATTTAATGCAAACATTAAAGGAGGACTTCAACAGGAAGAACAGAAGAGATTTCAGAAAACATAATGATTGCGTAGATTCAAAATATTCAGGATATAGAGGAAGAAAAAGTTGTCTCATAAAACATCTCTGAGCTAGGAGTACACTGAGATTGAGACCTCTACCAAAGAAGAAACTCAGAATGACAGTAACAGACAACACAGGGTAAGGGACAGCAGTAGAAATGCAAATGTTCTTTGAAGAGGACAGGTGCCACCAGACTTGATACAGCTGGAAGGAAGGAGGGTGTGCAAAAGTGGGGTCAGCAGGTGCTGGCACAGTCAGCTCAGGATTTGGATAGTATAATTTACTGTGCTGCATTTTTATCCAGACTAGAGGTGAGCTTTGCTGGAAGGAAAGGGAAAAAGAGGATTACAGAAATAAACACAGAGCACAGTGACATGAAGTATATTTAGTTGGACAAAAAGGCAAAGCTGAGTGTAAGCAACAAAGCAGATGAAGTGTAAAAGACAGCAAGACTTTGGGTTGGGAATGAAAGAAAAGATTATTCCCCCTTCACTCTGAAATCAAGAGAAATGGACAACAATGTTGGGCGACCCTAAGCATAAGCTGAAAAAGATTTCTGCTAAGGACGTCAGTAAAGGAAGTTGACAACGAATTTAAGTGAGAAAAGTTAGGAATAAAAAGATAAGAGTTGTCATCTGGCTGAGCATCACTGCCAAAAATTCAAAAACTAAATAATCCTAAAGCACTTCCCCAAAACAGAGAAAATAACAATAACACCCAAGCAAGTGACAAGAAGAATGTCTTCAGAGCACAAAGAAGAGAGAGCAAATTAGTCAGGGAAGAACAACGTATCAAGTAACACTGTGACAGGCAGGGCCAATAAGCACCTGAAGGTGAAGACATGCTCTTGAGGAACTGGCCAAAAGGGCTCTTAAATCTTGTGAAGTGAATTTCAATTAAGTGTAAAGAACAGGAAACAGAGTGAAAATAATTCTTAATCAAATTGGGAAACGGCAAGATAGAAAGGTCTTAAAACTACCACTTGACAGGTTTAGAGATGATGGGTAAGAAGGATGATGTGCCAGAAGCTTAAATCAAGACTGCTCACTGATGATGGAGAGAAAGCCATACCTGTTTAGTGTACAAAGGCATGAAAGAAGGAAAAGAAAGAGTAAGGAGCCAAACTCCTCCAACAGCAGAGGACAGATTATATAAACTTCAACATCGTAAGTTCTGTCTGAAGCCCGACATCAAGACTGGCTCTTCCTCATTAGTATTCAATTCAGTACCACAAATAAATTCACAGAGCATGGACCTGCTGCTGCTCTCTCAAAAACCACATCTACGCCAGCTACTGAAGCATCAAATGTTGAGGCCTGAATGCACACTTTTTCCTCTAATGAAGAACAGAGCTATACAGTTTAATACTGCTAGGGGTTACAGTTACTGATAAGAACCCCCATTTGTAGTCAAATTTCTAATGCACATGGGGATATTCAAGTATTTTGTAACATTCTCCTTTTGCATGTGCTCATTTATCAGCACATTGTACAGATTTACTTACTATGTCAGCCCAGATGTCACACCTGCACTGAACAAAAAACTTATTTGTTTCTTAATTTCCATTATTAATATGAAATCTATTTAATTCAAAAGTTAATACACACTGACTTCAAAAACAATAACCAAAAGAAAAACAACTTGAAACTAATACAGCTACAAATAATCATTATTCTTTTATTCTCTGTCAGCACAACTCTCCCTTCAATTTAACTTTTAGTGGTATGAGAAGAGTACTTGGCTGCAGTAGAAACAAATGGAGCTGGACAATCAAGTTCAGAAAAGAAATTACACTGAGAAATAGGAAATTACGCTCTTTACAAGACAGAACAGTTTTAATCCTGGACCTAATATTTACTTAAATACTGACCTTGAATAACTCAACCTTTTCATCTTCCTGTCCCCATCTACCCCACTGAAGAGTTGTGCAGATCTGTTAATATTTGTACAACACTCTGAACATGTAGAACACAAAGGATTATAGCTATTACGGAACAACTCTCTTAATCCTTTCTGAAACAAGTACAGTACATTAAATTAAAAAGAAGAAACCCTGAAAAAAAGTAGGATGTTAAAATACTATTCTTTAAATCTTTCCTCTGTGCCTACATATGAAACTGAACTACAGTATTTATTTTTCTGAAGTTTTAACATGACAAATATTTTACAAAAAAAAATATATAATAAAAACTATTTCCTTCTTTAGAAGTTCAAAAGTTCATTTAAAGGCATCATCAATCTCAATGACAGTTAAAATTTGGCAATCTGGCTGCCCTGACCAGTCAGTCTGCACCATACTGTAAAATTATATTAGGACCAAACCCTGATTATGATTTCATGATCACACAGGCCACAAAGCCATGGAGATATTGCTAGCAGCTATTCAGCAGATAAAGCAGCAGCCTACAGAGAACACTCCAGGAAGCCTCCGCAATTCTCTCTGCCCAAGGAATGAGCTTCCTATGGAAATAGTGGGCAGATTTACGCATTCTTTAGTTTCTATACAAAAATTACAATGTGGTTGAGCCTTTGCTATTTTTAAAGGGTTTCTTTAAAAAAAGCAAATAATTGACAGACTGCACTTAGGCAATCCACTGGGAACAAAAAATATTTTACTGTTAAACTATGAAAACAAAACCATTAACTTACATTTTTTTTCCCCCTTTTCACTCCCCTGCAAATTTTAGCATATTTTAATTACTGTTAGTTACCATAGCTACCATAACCATACTATCTTTGAAGTCAATTTTATTAAAATCCTGAAATTCATATTTCTACCGTATCATCGTTAAGCTCACCCAACATTTACAAATGTAACTGATTTTATGTTGTGCCACATATGCACAAAGACCAACAGAAATAACAATAGTGTAAGTTACCTGTATGTCTTTATGTGTAATAAAAATGACCTGTGACTATCAGGGAGAGGAACAAGTGGGTCAGTTGAGAAGAAGGACCCCTCCAACATATTTATTTCCAGAATAAACACAGTGATACTGGAAAAGAGATAACTAAATATAAGGATAAAATCCCCTATATATAGGACAAATCCCATCTTTTAAATTCCTTTTTACGGGCACTTTATGCTGCTGATGACATTATAACTATCGCCAGTAGTGGCTGGTTACTCCTAGCCACTACTTAAAAGCTACAGATTTAAAAGTTCCCAAATGTTTTTTCTTGCTGCTATTAAAGCTTTGAATGAATGAAGCACACTAAGACTTCAATGCTGAACAAACAGAAATGACACAAAACACTTCCAGAAGTTGTGCCTTTGTATAAGCCCTTCGTATCTTAGATATGCTCCCACAGTATAATTTAGAATGGGAAAAAACCCTCACGACTCTTCACCTGAAAAGAGTCAAAAATAAAGCAGAAGTGGATCAAACACAAAATGAGCGTGAAATTTAGTTGTAAATATTCTTTATGAATACTGCCACACTTGTATTCAGGACTATATTTAAGAGTGTTATGTAGTTACTATGTTAACACAAGATGACTTACTGAACCTCTGCATAGAGCCCGATCTCTGCCCTGCTGAAAAGACAATACAGCAGCAGCATTGCCAGTTCAGTACCTGACAAAGTTGGCCATGCACCTCAAATATCACAGTAGAAAGTTAACAAAAAAACACCCCACCCCACCCCCCACAATATTTTGAACAGGTTACTTCAGCCCTGCCTAACCTGGTGGGCTTAATTTCTCGCAGTGACCACAGAGGGCCATTCACATGGCAAGACCCAATGCACAGGTAGAGCAGACACTCGGTACAGCTAGGAAGAGCTGGGCTTGCTGCTCAAGGGCAGCGACATTAAAGCTTGTCCATCGGTAGTCCAGAACAACTACCCCAGGAAAAATCAAACAAGAAGTCTGTGAGGAATCACTACCACTGCTGGCAGGTTTCATACAGCCTCCTCTCAGCACTTCTTTACTCATGGCAACACTTGGGATCACCCAAGAAGCAGCTGCAGGCATTCTGATTTTTTTCCTGGTGCCATTTCTCCCCAAGTCCCTGTCACACACCATATGAGTTGCAGACCATGACAGGGGATAGACCTAGCACTTTCTAGGAACAAAGACTTAGCAAATGCTGTCCCTACCACAATAGTTCACTCAGTCTACAGGCTGCCCTGGGAAAGGAAACGTGACATGTGGACTATGTATGAACATGGGATGGAGCACAGGTACACAGTGGCCACAGCTATGACCTGCTGTTTGGAAAGCACAAGAGGAAAAAACCCACACATATAAGCAAAGACTACAGAAAGAGCAATAAAAGTGTTGTTAGCTACACATCAAGACCAGATTTTGTATATTCCTGATATAATCTAAGATCTCATCTTGCAAATTTTCACTTTTTCCAGCACTTGACAAAGGGTCTTTCCTCCATTAGCTACCCACTGGGAAGAAGCCTGCTTCAAGTTCTTAGTGTGCATCCACCCTCAACCCTACTCAAACTTCAAGTCCTAGAATCATTTAATTTAAAGTTGTTCTGAGAAGAGAGAGTTTGTATTTTTCTGAAATACACAGCAAATTACCTCACCATGAGCTGCACAGGCTTTTAAAGATTTTAAAAATCACCTTACCTATTTTAATAAGAAGTGGACCATAACATTTTATAAAGGGACAAGAAAGAATACGGACGCACACAGGTATTAACACGTCTGCAGTGGCAGCTGGGGAATTGCTGTGAAAATGTGACTGGGATGTGTTTGTTATGATTTTGTGGGTGGCAAATGTTAAGGGCAGCAGCTAAAAGAAGCAATTATTTACTGTAGTCAGGAAGGAATGCCTCCAATTAGAAGATTGTAACTATTACCGTAATAAACGTAGCCCAAAGGAGTGAACTTTAAAAAACTCCCTGAACCTGAGCTAATTCCACCTAATGATCATCACTTTCCAAAGCAAAAAGTGGCTCCAACAGGGTCATCTAAGGACCATGCTAGCTCCCAGAAGGTATATTGCTTATAGACAACATCCTGCTAGTGACTATATTGGACAAGAGTGAAAAAGTTGCAAGTGGCACACATACTTCAAGAGACGGATCAGAAAAACAGCTTTTCAGCATTTTGAGGAGAGGACGGAAAAGGAAATAAAAAAAAGGAAGGGTGTGGGTGATCACAGACAGACAAACTCTTCCTCAAAAGCTGTCTGTCATTTTTGTAGTCTCAGCAAGACAGACCAGTTAACATGCCACCTCAAAACCAGCTATATAGTGAAACTCTAGTCTGCTGAGCTACATTTTCTATTTAAGAGGTATATAAAATCATTCCTTTATTCCTACATAACATCAGTATAACCAAATGTTTAACTTGTTATGGCACAAACCATTCATTTTAATATGCTTTCTATGGCTCAAAGGTCTAGAGCTGTCTTAGTTGGGCGTCAATCTTTCTGGTCTGGCTAACTTTTGAAAAGGTCGAAGGCTCCCAGACTGACACATACCACCAGCAGCAGCAGATCCCAACCATGCACACAAAGACATTGGAAAGGTGTACAGCCACTCAAGAGTTCATCTATCACTCCTGTAACACTACTACATGCTACATCTTACTGCAGTGTTCCAATGAAGACATTATTTCTCTCTTCAGCATATCAAGTCTATCACAATTCCTTAGTGCTCTGCTCTGCGTAGGCTCGCTACTCTTCCCCTTTCTTTCTCTGACTGTGATATCTTTACAGCAGCGCTCTCTCCTCTGCAGCAACTATAATATTCCTCACAGGTGTATGGGCTTACAACCATCCATCCTCACCACAAAGGATCAAAGAATTGCTTCTAGACTCTCTCAAACAAGGACAATTGACAATTGTTTCATGAACCCTTTACACAACCGATGATCCAATAAAACTTTGTACTATGGGCATGAACATGTGACAACTCCTACTTTACAACGGTAAAAGGTTTGAAAAGTACCTGAATTTCTTTAAACATAATAGGAAAGGAAACCTCTTTTCAAAAGAAAAAAAAAAAAATCATTACTCTAATACAGGTCTTGTATCTCTATTCCTCCTCTACTCCTTCTTTTTAGGTCACCAGAAAGGAAAACCAAGTGGACCTATTTCTCAGACTACAATTAACTCCCATTGCATGGGAAGTGTTTGATCATAAATATACATACAAAAATAGGTACAGCTTTGCTCACTTGAGCAGCCTTGTTAAGTCAGTGTAAGAAAACTGGACACCATTCAAACTGTAACAGGATACTGTTCAGGCTCAAAAAAAACAATTATACTTCCCCCCTTTATTCTCTTTTGTTGTTTGTTTAATTTAATAACTGTACCATGACTTTGATCCTGTTCCTAATGGGGAAACCTTGGACCAAAGCAGTAAATCCTTGAAGTCACTGATGTGCTGATTTGTGCAGGTAAGGATTCCTTCCAATAAATTCAAAATCAGCTATGTATATTTTACATATAAAAGCAACTTTACAAACACTATCTACCTTAATAAGGTAGGCTAGAACCCTTAAGAATGCAAAGTTCTATACTAGTATATGAAACATTACTGCAGACTTCTGAAATTACTTTTTAAACTGAATAAGCAGGTTGTATAATATCAGACTTGTAAAGTTTGCCACAAAAAGTTGGCATAACCTGTAAAAACACAAGTTGGTCACTATAAACTGAAAATTGTGCTAAGATGTCTTCATGTAAGATCAACTTTTCTCACATGGTTTTAACCATAACAAAACCAAACACCAATATGTAAACTTTCGGGAAAAAGTGACAACTTTAAAAAGAAGTAACCCTTTGTATACAACAGACTGTAATTCAGTTACTGTAGTTTTACATGGTGCAGGGTGAAAAGAAGCACAGAAGTAAGGATTCATTTGGGGTTCAGGTGGGAAGTTTTCCAAGCATGCAGATTACAGATCTAGCCAGATATATTGAGATGTGACAGATGTAATAGAGATAGCTGTATGTTTCCTTGTGTTCCTGGCTCCGCAGGAGAATTTCCTTTAGAAATTAAAGTCTCTGGGGAGCAATTAGTGCAAGTCACTAACACAGGTAACAAGTCTGGAGGTTTCTCTGGAGGAAACAGCATATATGGGCTTGTTCTGGTTCAAGAGAGATGAAAGAAAGAGAAACTGTACAGAAGTGTACTTCTCTTGGGTACAAACAGACTCTGGAACAAGGGAACTGACAAAGCAGGTGCACTTTCAGCTAGAAAACTGAGGCAACCTGGTAGGCTCAGCATGTGAGCAAAATACCTATTCCTAAATATTTGTCTGAAACATAACTCCTGAGTTATGCTGAGAGGAACACGAGCAACAGAAAGGACACTTCTGCTGCAGTTCCCAAGTGAGAAAGAGGAAGGTGAAGTTCAATTGGGATGAATGCCCTTGAGCAGAGGCCCAGCAAATCCTGAATGCTGACACTGCAGTCTTCCACGGATATGACAGGTAACTTCCAAGAAATACTTCATATCCCAATACGCCCTGCTATAAACAGGACAAACAAAACACAGACTGGCACAGGAGAACCATAAACTAAGCAGAAGAATCCACTTCTCTGGTAGGCTATCTATCTTATTAGTTCTCCTCAAGCCATGGAGTGGCAAATGTTCAGAAATTAGTAAAGCTTTACTGAGAAATTATATACGTTTGCCTGTTTATTGTTCTTTCCAGGCATGCATTTATGGCCACAACTAGAAACAGGATAATGGTAAAAGTCACTGACTGAGGCAGGGACCAACTGGATCACCAACAGGCTGAGCTGGTTTAAGGACTGTTGTTCTCAAAACTAAAAATAAAATTAAAACCCTAGTTTTACATGACTAACACCAAGTTACTCTGTTTAGAGAGCAGAACTCAGTGTTACCTTCTCCAAACTCACGACTAGGCAGCGGAGTTTTTTAAGCCCATCCCATATTTGAGGAAACAGACACAACTAGTATTTAGACAATGTCCTCTTTGCTACACAGACTGACATTTCCAGTGGTCACTGCCATCTTTCAACAGCCTACTGGGCAAGTCTGTGCTAGCCAGTAATTTGCTACAAACAACATCAAACTTCTTTTCTACACCAACTCTGCCTATGGCAGCGTGTTTCCGTGGCTGGAAGGAAACTACAGAAAGTCTTCATGCTGCCAGAGAGTCATGATTTGGAGACATACAAAGCAGAAGTACTACCTGAACTCATTTAAGGGCTGTTAAATGGCCAAAATATGGGTTTATTTCCTAATCTGCACTTCAATTGGTCCTCTTAGCTAGAGTGGCATTCCTAAGTTAAACATGAAAGAAACCAAATGTAGCAAACCCAAGCTTAACAAGCGTAGTATCTAAAGGTCTGGTTCCACTACTGCCTTCCAATTTGTGAAGTCACTTAAACTAACAAAGCGGATATAACCCAGTACCTCTCTAATTTGGCAACACGCTGCCAAGCTGCAGAGGTACATAAATGACTCCATGCACTATAAATACACCGCCTATGGAAACCTTAACTTTTTTTTTCTCGTTTGAAGTTTGTGATTTCCCCCCGCCGCTGCGCAGCGATGGGCTCGACACGGGGTATTTCGGAAACCGCTCCGGAGAAGCACCACGCCTCGGAGCCCACACGGGAGAGCGGCAGTGCCTCCAACCACCACCCCCCACACACACACACCGCGACCCTCTGCGACCCCTTCCCGGGCCTGGATGGATGGAGGG
>NW_009918520.1:0-1504 GCF_000696875.1 Nestor notabilis
ACCTCATAGCAGCCTTCCAATATCAGAAGGGTGCCTACAAGGATGTTAGGGGGTGACTCTTTATTAGGGACTCTAGTGGAAGGACAAGGGGTAATGGCTTTAAACTTAAACAGAGGAAGTTTAGATTGGATATAAGGAAGAAGTTCTTTACTGTGAGGGAGGTGAGGCACTGGAATGGGTTGCCCAAGGAAGTTGTGAATGCTCCAACCCTGGAGGTGTTCAAGGCCAGGCTGGACAGAGCCTTGGGTGACACAGTTTAGTGTGTGGTGTCCCTGCTCATGGCAGGGGGGTTGGAAACAGATGATCTTAAGGTCCTTTCCAACCCAAACCATTCTATGATTCTATGATTTTTTTACTATTTGTACTTCATATAAAAAGAAAGTATTTTGGCAGAAAAATACTACAGCACATGCATTGCGGCTCCCCACAGCTGCTTAAGACATCACTGGAAAAAAACCATTTCTTTCTTGTCATCACTTATTCCCATTAACCGGAAAATATACCTTCCTATTATAACAGATACAGTGACACCATTAAGAAAAAATTGAGGTGGGAGGAAGAGAGGAAAACCACAAAGAAAGAAAAGGAGGAAACAGTCAGTGAAGTCTGTGAGTGACATAGAACCCATGTCTGAAGGGTTCTGAACTTAAGGAATAGGCACAGACATTCTTGAACCACCAAACTGCACTGGCCAAGATCTTCCAGTACAACTGGCAAAGGAAGTATGCTTACACAGAATCATAGAACTACAGAATCATAGAGTAGTTAGGGTTGGAAAGGACCTTAAGATCATCTAGTTCAAACCCCCCTGCCATGGGCAGGGACACAAACTATGTCACCCAAGGCTCTGTCCAGCCTGGCCTTGAACACTGCCAGGGTAGGAGCATTCACAACTTCCTTGGGCAACCCATTCCAGTGCCTCACTGCCCTCACTGTGAAGAACTTCTGCCTTATATCTGATCTAAACTTCCCCTGTTAAAGTTCAAAGCCATTACCCCTTGTCCTACCACTACAGTCCCTAACAAAGAGTCCCTCCCCAACGTCCTTATAGGCCCCTTCAAGATACTAGAAGGCTGCTATGAGGTCCCCATGCAGCTTCTCTTTTCCAGGCTGAACAGCCCCAACTTTCTCAGCCTGTCTCCATATGGGAGGTGCTCCAGCCCCCTGATCATCCTCATGGCCCTCCTCTGGACTTGCCCCAACAGCTCCATGTCCTTCTTATGTTGAGGACACCAGAACTGCACACAACACTCCAAGTGAGGTCTCACAAGAGCAGAGTAGAGGGGCAGGATCACCTCCTTTGACCTGCTGGTCACGCTTCTTTTGATGCAGCCCAGGGTACAGTTGGTTTCTGGGCTGTGAGCAGTACACACTGAAGACGGCTCATGCTGTTTCTCATCAACCAACATCCCCAAGTCCTTCTCCGCAGGGCTGCTCTGAATCTCTTCTCTGCCCAACCTATAGCTTTGCCTTGGATTGCCCCAATACAGGTGTAGGACCTTGC
>NW_009918521.1:0-3729 GCF_000696875.1 Nestor notabilis
TGAAATACAGGATCTACCTGATGGACATTGGGAATCATAGTACAATTCTGACGGTTCCTTCACAATTCATTGTTGAACTAGTGCTATTACTAGTATTTCAATCATAGTACAATTCTGATGGTTCCTTCACAATCCATTGTTGAACTAGTGCTATTACTAGTATTTCTGGTAATTTGAAAATGACCATGAAAAAATGCTTCAGGAATCTGTAGATAACAAAAGAAATAGTGGAAAGATAACATGGACAATCAGTTCTAAAGAGGCATCTGGGTTGTGGGCTTACTGCTAAGATGGCATTTAAGTGTACTTATAAGTAGAAGAACACCGGACCTACTTTCACATCAGAAGTCTGTGTTTTAGAATAAAGTAGGTTTGAAGGAGAATTTAGTGTTATGGGACTCTTCAGTGGAGCATGATCTCCTCATTTGATTTAGTGACAACATGACCGCTATTAATAAGATTTTAAATTCAGATACTGTACTTCAGGAATGACAGTATGAACAGAGGTGTTTATCATGATCCTCTGCTTCTAGCAGTTTATTTTTGTGGAAGCAGGGATATTCTTTTAAACACCACGCTTAGAAATCAGAACTGTTCTCTGTTAATATTCCTTCACATGCTGGTGCAGAAGGAAAACCAAACCTGTTCTTACAGATGAGAAAGCATTTCCAGGAGCATAAAGAATAAGGCACTTAAACATTTCCCGTTAACTATTCTTTCAGAGCATCTGCTGCTAAGGGTTGCTCCTCTTCCAATTTCAGTTTGTTTTCTGCTGTAATTCCTAGAATTGCTTCGATATCTTGAATTGCCATCTGCAACAGATTCAAGGAATACAAGTTATTTAATGGGCATTATAATGAAATCCATCAGCCAAAATGCACATCTGGCAGCACTTGCCTTGCAAAGGTAACCCGTGTTACAAAGGACATGATGCACCAATTAAATTTACTGTTACTTTGAGGACAGTTGTGGGAATTATTAGTAAATATGTACAAATCTTAAATAAATACAATTCATTGTAATTGTTACTTCTGATTAATTAACAGTTGCTCTATTTCACATATGTAAATCATTGTTAACTCACTATGAAGAAGAGTTCCTTTTTGTACTTTACTTCAGTGGTTGCTTTTCACTCCCTTACATTGGAAAAGGGTCTTTTTGTTTGTTTGTTTATTCTGTAACATGTTGAAATTTAATTATATCTTCTCTAAACCTGTCACTTCACGCTCCACTTGGCAGAGGAAAGTACAGTCACAGTCAAAACGGGAAAGAACCTGGTAGAAATTATGCAAGTTAAGGTGCAAGTTAAGGTACAAGTCTGTAACATGGTGCTGCTCGCCTTCCTACAAAATGCTTTCAGGCAGGATCTTGGCAAGTTTTTATGAAGTTAAAGGTGATGGAATTTAGCAGGAGAACTCCCTCTGGACAGTTCAGCTATTCTCTGGAATCAAAAAGCAGCATTGTGACGAGTGTGCGTTTCAGGGCAGGGTGTTGGATTCATTTCTGCTTTACTGTCGCCTTTTGCCAGCAAGATCATTCCTGAGGAGTTTCGGAGTAAAGGTGGGTGCTCCGAGGGGAATGCTCCCAGCGTGAGGAGCTGGGAGCCTGACGCCCCCCGCACCGCCCCAGGGCATCTGGTGGCACACAGGGACAGGTGCTGTGGGAACCCCAGAGCACAAGGAAATTGGGAACAAAATTGACTTGTGAAAATGGTGGCAGAGTGAAGGTTGTGAACTAATGGATGAAGCACACGGTGGCTGCCTTCTTAAAAGAAATCCATGTTAATAATCTACGGAGCTATTATAAACTGAGAAGTTTGTTTCTAATTTAAGATTCCTACCTCGATTGTGTCCCTCTAGAATAAACCAGACAACTGTGACAGACCTGTCTGAGGCAGTGCCAGTAGCTCCCTGCCTCTTACAAAGGACAGTCGGGAGCATTACATTACAAATCATTTCACACTAAAGTATGTCTCTTTTCAAAGAAAAAGTTTCAAACTTAAATTTAACTAACAGGTTCCTTGGGAGACTTGCTATCTTGACCTAGACACTGTAAAATACATACCGCTAACGATAAAAAAGGAATGGTTTAGCACTTGTTTATGATCCAGCATGAGGTATTTTCAGCCCTTGTACAGACATTAACCAGGATCGTTAGTTAATTAACACCTCACCTTAAAATTGGTCTCGCCTTGCATATTAGGTGCTGATATTTCTTGATGGATGATGAAGAGATTGCGAGCAAAGGTCATGAGGACCCCCTGGAGATCTTCTCCAATTGTTCTGTTAATGATATCCAAACAAATGAGTTTACCAATGATTCCCCTCACATGCTTAAAAACAATCGCCCTCTCATTTGTGCCTGTCTGGTGATGGAATTTAATGAGTATTTTCAATCTCACAAGGTGGCAATCTTCAGGGAGATATGAAAGATGAGGCTCCATTTTACCTTGTCAACAGAAAGGATTTGTGCAATAAATAATTTTTATTAATCAACTTAGCAGAAGTAAGCAGTGAGGTTTCAACTACTGCATGTAAAAGGCTACTGTTGAGGTAGGACGGAGACAGAAGAATACTGTAAACAGAGATTAGCTCAGAAGAACTGTTGCTTCTGCCTACAGTTTGTGAAAGGCATCTGGGAGGAATTGCAGCAGGTACCAGCATTTCTTTGGTTGTAGCTTTGGAGGCTTTGGTTTCTCAGTGGTACGTACAGATGTAATAGATACAATCTAATGGAAGGAGATACTTTGCCGAGGAAGAGTGTACCTCAATTACTGACTGGAACTGACAGTAGATCTCCAATGTAGTAAATTGGATGAGAATTCACACAGATGTTTCAGGTATTTTAGTGATCTGTTGTTCTTGAAATAGTCTTTAAAGTATTTTCAAATGAAGTTAAGGAAATTGCATTGGAAATCTGAGGGAAGACAAATCCGGAATCAGAACACATGGCAAATATATTTGAGAGTATTCTGGTAATATATTAATAACTGCCATGTGACGCTGGTGATCCAGGAGGTACTGTTTTGTTGATGTGTTGTTCCAGAGGAGTTAGCATGAATGTAGGTAGGATGCAGTGTCTCTGATCTCAGCTTTAAACCAATCTGACTTGCTTATGTATGATTCTATGATTCCATGTACTACCAGTAGCCTCACCCACAAGGAGCTCGGTACAGGCTGAAAGAATCTTAACCCCAGAGAACATCTTCAGGATTCATTTAGTCCCCTACCCGTCCCAGGGCAGGATCAATACTACTTGCAGCACCCTCACAGAGGTTTGTCTAATCTGTTACTAAACACTGTCAGTGGTGACCACAACAAACAGTCAAATTAGTTCTTCTCTTCCCTTACTATCAGAAATGCCAAATGTGAATCTTCCTGGCTGCAAGTGAAGTTCATGTCTTCTTGTCCTACTACCTGAGACATGGAAATGGGATTCTTCCTTCCCGCAGAGGTTTTTTATGTGAGGACTGTTAACAGATCTTACTTCTACCTCCTCCTCCTTCCAGTCTCCTTTAATTTGTCCTTTTAAGTCATGCTTTCTAGAACACTCAACATCTCTACTGCCTTCCTGTGAGCAGAATGGAAGGATTACTGCCCATGTCTCCACATTATCCAGTTTACCTTTTTCCATAAGATGATGACATGGTGACTCGCAGGCAGTTAGTGAACCACTGTAACTCACAGATCCTCTTCTACAAAGCTGATTGTTCCTTGTATTCATTTCTGC
>NW_009918521.1:3760-16306 GCF_000696875.1 Nestor notabilis
GCTGGTTCCACCTGAATGTATTTCTGTTTTTCATATTGTCTCTTCAATTTGCTGAGATCATTCTGAATTCTATTCCTACCTTCCAAAATACTTGCACAGTCACATCCAGCACTCAAGGAAGCTTTTTTCTCATCTAGGTCATTAATGAAATAGCTCCAGCACTGAAGACATACAAAACAGACTGAGAACAGGGCGTTGCAGCCTCTCACTCATTTCATCCTGCTTTGGCACTAAACGTTACACAAATTCTCTCTGAGGAGAGGCTTTCCATCGGTGTGTAGTGGATTCATGCAGATTATGCTTTCTTAGACTTCTTGGGAGAGATTGAGATGTCTAAAGAATTACTAAACTATGGGATCTGCTGTTGCCTGAGTGCTGTTGATCACTTTGTGAAGAACAATATAGAAAAGGCATTAAACTCACACCTTCTTTGCATCACATGTAGTTAGGTTTTTAATAATGTTGCCTGTAAAAGTAAGCCCGTGCTAATCCCTCTGCTCTCACAGCTAGATTGCCTCTGACAGTGCATCTAGCTAATTGCTGTGGTGTTTAGTCTGCAGCAGTTAGGCTTTGATCTAAGCACGCTCCTGTACTTTTCTCTTCATTACTAAAATGAAAGCCTTCCTAAAACTTTTCAGAAGGCTGATCATAGATGAAGTCACTCTGCTTTTCTGAACAGGGGGTGACAGTGAGTGAACTTGAGTGTGTGGTGTCCTGATTGTCTGCTTCCTTCCCAACCTTCATTGGAGACCAGGCCGTTGTGGGGCTCTCTTCACATCAAGGTGTTCCAGCAGTTTATTGGCCCCTGGGACTGACTGTGTATACTTACATCATTCCCAGTCTGTATCGCTGCTGATCTTCATACAAGATGAAAACTGTTCCCTGTTTTTCCTGTTAAATAAAAAGACAGAAAGTTCTTTTAATTATTCCAAAAATAGTTATAATGAATGTATTATACTGGGACAGTAAGTACATAGCCATAGCTAAGAAAGGCTAGGTTTGAATTCTGCATAACGGATTACTGCTCAGTGTAAGCAGATTATTGCTCTGACTTAATGTAGAGAATACATTAGGTTTATATAAATACAATACATACAGCAGAGTCTATTCAGTACCAAATACTTTTGTTCCAAAACAGTAAGAGATGGTCATAAGTATCTTTTATTTCCTTAGAGTTACTTTTATCAAGAGACAGGTTAACCTAAAAGCCTTATAGACACTTACACTGAAAGACAGAATATGTTTAGGTTTTCCTGTTCTTAAGAGTCTGTTTTTCACCTCAGATATACACGGGACATGAACTCTCATTAACCTTCTGCTCTGGTTCTTCACAGGCCTGATACAGGCGAGAGCAGCAAAACCTGCAGTTTATGCTGAGTTACCACATGTCACTGTGAGGTGCCATCCCTGGGGAGGATTTATTTGGAGAAAACACTTCAAGCTCTGCCTTTCCCAGTGAAGCCCTGTGCTCTAGGATCTGAAATCTATGTACTGTTCTGTCTGGTGTAACATCTCCTAAATGCTTTTACATTTCATTCTCTTACAATTGTGTTCAGAAGCCTTAAGCACTTCCTTCCCTAGCACAGGCTGCGTCTTCATTTCTTCATTCCTCGTTCTGTTCCCCATTATCACCTGACCTCGTGGCCTCTGAAGGTTTTATCTTCTCTCCCGGGTACAGAGGTGCGTGAAAGGGCCGTTTGATGGCCAAGTGCTCTCAGGAAAACCTGAGCACTGCTCCAGGTAACTGCAGATCTGCACAGCATTCTCTTGGTGGTTTCCCAGAGAGACCCTGTCTCACTCCCTATTGTATAACATAAACATGTTGTCATCCTCTTCATCCTTCACTGCTCCACCCTTCTGCTAAATCAAATGGATTCTCTGTTCTTCAAGACTTACATCCCAGCTGAAGTAAGCTGAGAGGCAAGTTGCAAGATAAGACTCATCAGCACAGGAACTGCTGAAGACCTTTATGGAATTCAGAGTTCATTAATTAGCATCACAAAAACAACTGAAAATAACACAATTCTGATTTATACCAATCCATCCTCGCAAAACTGCAGAGCAGCACCTCACTGTGTTTTTAACAGAACACTTAAACATTAGATTATGCTAAACACAACATTTCATCTTTACACTGTGCTGAGGGTTTTCACCATATTGGGATTTACACATGCAATTTCTGCAGAGTATCATATTTTCTAACCTTTCCGGCTCATACCTGGATGTCAAATCCAACCCCACGTGCTTTACACGTCTGGAGGAGAACACTGTAGTAGGTTTCTGCAAGGCTGGAGTGCCTCAGTTGGCTGCTTGCTGCAGCGCACCAGCTGCTCCTTGGAGAAGGCTAGGGAAAAATCACACAGGATTCTTTATTTTCATACCAGTTCAGATCAGAAAGCAACAATTCACTATTTAAAAGGCTTTTTCTCAGTGAACTCATGTAAGTGTGGAGTGAGACTCCCTTGGGAGGAATTCCTGTCCATCACAGTGTCTATTGGACACAGACATTTCCATGCAGCAAAATTCAGTCCTCACCTCATGCTGTTAGTCAAACCTGACATTCTACAGCAGGTCTACACAGTTTGATGTTTTCACAGTTTCATCAGTAACTGGGCCCTGTGAAGTCATTCTAAGTGGATTCTCTGAATCCACCCTGCCTTGTAGTAACATATGTTGTTCTGGAGTTGGCTCTTCCCAATAGCAGAAATTCCAAAGTGGATAATGAGTTGTATTTGAAACTGGGATTCTCCAAGACCAAGCATTCTCCCTTGGCATTAGAGAGTATGTAATTTTTCCACCAAGCCTTTGAGGAGACTCCAAGGAGCTACAGAGCTGATGCCAGGGAAGTTGACACTATGGATGAAAACCAGCACTGCGCTGGAGTTTAAACTCTCCTCAGTGCTCAGGACTAAAGAATAGAGATGTTCCCCTAAAGCAAGGCTTTCCTGTAATGTTCTTTTTAATACTGGCCTGTTCAGAGGGGGTATACTGCATGCTGAAGCGTGTAATTTACAGCATTTTCTTCCTAAAATGATACTTGTTTTGACATTGACTCATTTAAGTTGACATAGCTGAAATCCTTATCTAATATATCTCTGCCTGAAAATTAATCATGTTTATAATATTCTGAGAATTAATAACACCCATTGCTCAAGTCATTAACTTAAAAAAGGAGCTTCCAAAATCTGTTCTCTGCAGTAGGGGACCACAAATAAATGAATGCTTGATAAAATAATCCAAGCAGCAGTTTAACAAGCGTAAACTCGGCTGTGGCTGCAATAACACAGAACTATTGTTTAAGGGTTGGCATCAGGTTGATGAGGTGCTTATTTCAGCTACAAAGCATGCATACACATGCATAATGAACTGCAGGATGAATTATTAATGTGTTGCTTATTTAGCCTCATCTGTCTAGAAGATAATGTATCCTAACTATAATGAGTGATTGGGTTTGTACATAATTACAGTAGCAGCAGTATTTAGGAAATTTGTTCTTTCAAAGAAGCATTTCTAAAAATAAAACCATCACAGCAACTCGGGTGCTGCTCCGTTTCATCAAAATCAAACCTACCAGCACTGAGAAGATCTAATAAATTAAAAGGGACAGAATCATTATTAACATCATAATTTTACACAAAGCATTTTACTTAATCATTCATTACAGATCATGTGCTGTAAAAGCATTTGTCTCTTGGTTTGTTTGTTTCTTCTCAAGATATTTTCCTGAGTGTTTTTGTAGTTAACTCTTCAGGAGGTAAAACCCTCAGAAAGACAGAAAGGAGAAAAATCCAGGCTACAGTGACAATTCATGTTAATTCTGACAGAATTTTAATTAAAAAAAAGTTGCCACTTGATTACTTTTCCTTTCTAAAACTTGTACAACTGGGACTAATCAGATTTCATTTACTTCTCTCCTACTAAAAGTGGTTGCTTGACAAGAACAATAGATCAAGAGCTCATTAACCTCTGAATTACAGCACCATGACATTTTAGGAATGGGGCTAACATTCCTCATCCTCCTCCGTGAAAAAAATAGGGAGTTGTGAATCTTCTGTCAACATGTGTAAACTGGCATCTGTTTTGTATCTCGATGTGTATATACTTATACACTCCTTATTCTCTGATTTTTCACAGACTCATGGAATGGTTTGGGTTGGAATGGAACTTAAAGCTCATCCCGCTCCAGTAAGATTTGGGTTTAACTCAAGTGAGAGCTGGGAGGGCTTTGGGGGACCAAATCCTTCTGCAGATGTTGCCCTGACTGTTTTATTTACCCTGTTTTATGCATGTCTCACACAGCTGGGGCACAACTTCAGGTTCCAGTTTCTGATCTCCAATCAGCACTCATGTCCTGAAGGCTCAGCTTTCATCCTAGCTGCTTCTAAGCTACTCCTATGGTCAGGGCAGTGCTTTCACCTCCTCCCTTTTTCTTGCAACATAGAAATTACCGTATTTTTCACAACTTGAAAACTACCTGAAAGATATAGAAGTTAGTTACTACCACAAATCAATATTACTGAGTACAAAGGAGGAATAATCAGGTGCCCATAAGCATCGAAACCCTCTCCTGTAATTTCTGACATGGTGGTATCCTGAATTAACCATGTAAAAATCTAAAATTAGCAGTTTAAAGTCTGAAAAGAGCAGATTCAGCTCCTCTGGAGCAGTGATCTAGGACAGATTTTACCTTTTCAGTAGTTTACATTCATAGTCTTATTTGTAACCAAATTGCTGCTCACAGTTTCTGTCTCCTCCTGCTCAATACGTTGGCTTTCCATTTTCTTTGAACCGAGAGATACTTCAAAGCAGCTGGAGGTACAATCCAGGTTTCCATCTGTCACGTACAACATGAGCTGAGTCAAGGCCAGCTGGTCACTATAGCAAAGGTCAAGGTCTGTTGCCCACACCTAATCCAAGCACAGACAGGTGCATTAAAATAGAAGAAGAAGAAGGGTGAAACTCAGCAGTCGTATGAAGGAACATCTTGTGCCCCTGGCTGCATTGCTGGGGGCATGAGGAGCTGAAAAGTCCATGTTAGGGTAAGCACTGTTCAGCAACAACTCCAACATCACTGTGTTACCAGTGTTATTCTCATCCTAAACCCAAGCCACAGCACTGCAACAGCTACTAGGCAGAAAATGAAAAATCCCACCCAAAACCAGGCCAGCTACCCAGTTTTATCAATGATGAGAAAAAGCAGATACATGAGCTCAGCAGCTGTGAACTTTGCATCATGTAAAATTGCAATTATCTAAGCACGACACGCCACACCTGCATTTTTCAGCTGAAGAATAATCAGTGTTCAGTAAAGTCAGTTTGGAGTTATGAATAGGTATTTTGAGACAGAAAAAGGGGATGTACAAGAAATCTGGAGAGGTACTCTTTTACAAGGGCACGTAGTGACAGGCCAAGGGGAATGGCTTAAACCTGAAAGAGGATCCATGAGGCCAGTCCACACTGAGAGTGAAGCAGAAGGAAGTACCATGGATTGCTTCTCTGAGGTTCCAAATAACCTGTGCTTGGATGAACCCCATGAGTTTTCCCCACTTAAAAAATGCTTGTGCCTACTACTCCAATGAGAAATGTTAACACACACAACTGTCTGCCCTACAGTGGACCCCTTTAAAACAAATCTAGCAGTGAATGACTTGAATAAGCCTCTGAATGGTAAATGGCATAATTATAAGGATATTAAGAGGTCAGTCAGTCAAGGCCTCTTGGTAAACTGGAGTTAATTTTGGAATCATATGCACGTAGTAATGCCCTTTTTATAATGGTGAATAAATCACATCAGTAACAGTTGTTAATATCTAACTGCCAAGTATCTGTTGCTGTATTAAATATCCTATTTGTCAACTTAAACATTTCCTGCTGCATGGTATAAAATGCAAATCAGATGCTAATGGTTGCCTTTACTTAGTAATAGGGGAATGTTCCCCAATTATAATGCTTAATTTTCTTCAATAATTTATTCTTTATCATCACTTCTGCAAGACAGGAAGGAACTTTCCTATCAATTTGTACTTCTCCAGTCTGTGCTACCCTTCCAATGAGCTGAATAATTATAAACTATACATACTGTAGAAGCTTTACACTGATTTCCATAAATACTATGGACAAATCAGTCACAGCCAAGGTGTCTTGAACCTTGTTTGAGTCGGAGTTTAGACTCTCAACTTTAGTTATGCCTTAGAAAGAGGTGGCAGAGCCACATGAGGGGACCAGTGACTGTTGAAAGTCTTGGATACCCAAGGACTGTTCGCTAGCTCCAGGTGAACTGATGGCTCTTAATCCAGATCTTGATATTATACCTGCATTGTTCTGACCTCAGAATCTACACCAGCATTATCTGGAAGCTTTGTTGATGCATGAATAAAGGACGCCAAGTGTGACTGAAGCTGGAACATAAAATGGCTGAGGTGGAAAAAACCACATTAGTTAAGCAAAGATGTCCCTGTTACTGGGTAACTACACAAGCCATGTTCTGGCAGCATTGAGAATGGGTTGAGCATTTAACAGCAGATAAAGCATTCAGAAATGCAGCCTAGCAAAGGGAAACAGCCATCAGCACGAGACAAGTTCATCCCACTCTGCTAGAGACTCAGACAAGCCATACCAAGCATGAAATAGCATGTGTGTTCTACAAGAGTTACTCCACAAACCCCATGTTGTAACTGAAGTACATACAAGTGACATTGTTTTCATTTCAGGTGTAGAAGAGACCCATTACTTACTTGTGTGACAAGTTTCACAGAATCTAAACAAATCCCCAACATGCTAACCTGGCTCTAACACCCTGCCAGCACCTTCCCAGCCACTGCTTTTGGAAGATAACAGAATCATTCCTGGATCCCACAGCACCAGGGGATGACTCCAGCCTTACCTCTGCCCAAGGAAGGGGCTATAACATGAGGAAGAGGAGAAAAAGCTTTTAGCAGAGCAACTTTCATGCCAGAAATCCTGAGGCCAAACACATGCCAGTTCAAGGAGTTTCTGTTCACTTTCAGGGTGTGTCAACTTGTTTCAGACATGGCTTCATCATCTCAGACCAACGACCCACACACCATTGGCTTCAAAATCAAGGGCTCAAATGTACAGGGTGGGCTGATGCCCTACCATGTAATGAAGGCAGGTATCCATCATCCCCTCCCCGGCCCGTAACTCTTCAATGTCCAGAAGGAGAGCTCTGAACACCTGCAGCTTCAGTCACAGTTAACGTTCTACATAAAGTCATCATATTTTTTGCTTTTTCTAAAGAGAAGGTGCAGATCTGCACAAGCACAGGGGGAGGAAGGCAAATGTGGCTGGAAACCACCTGTCCACCTCCTTTCATTCTGGGCCTGAGGCTGAACCACCCCTACTGCAAGTGAACGCAGCCAAATGGTCATTCCTGTGTGCCAGCTGGGATCACCCCCAAGGATTCTTTTCCTGGCTCGGGACTGTTGGAGAACTCTGTAGTGTGGCCATGTCCCTTTCTGCCCTGGCTGTGTCCCAGAACATCCCTATTGTGGAGAGAAAGGAAGAAGAATCAGATGGCTTAAGATTCCAGCTTTATCCTAGCAGGGGATTCCCTTTTGACATGGAAATCCAGAAATGGGAAAGACACAGGACCTGGGCAATGGCTCTAACTTCATTTTCAGATCATGTTTTCCCATTTTATGAGTTCAAATGCAGGCTGGATCATTAGTAACTACTTGACTGAATTCTTCAGTGGAACAATGCCTAAGGCCTATTCCAGTTCCTGAAGACGAGTGCTCTTTCCAGAACTATAGCAATAGGCAACATTTGTGGTAATTCTGAGCCAGGATGGAAGTTGAGCAGGATCAAGTCTGGCTGGTGGAGCCGTTAAAGACAACCGCTATGGACCTGCTTGTAGTGCTCTTACTCTGGAGGTGGGCAGTGGACATCTGTGTGCTGCCTCTGTCTGGCACCTTTCCCCAATCATGTATCAATACGTATTCCCAAATCGAGAAGGGGTTGCTTGTTTCATCATCCATTAGATTGCAACAGGTTTTCCTTTGAATTAATAGAAATTGGGTGTTAAAAGCTTCTAGAATGTCTTGAAGATCTGAGCTGTGGTGTTGTGGGCTTGGGGTTCTGTTTGGTTTAATGTTATGAATCTATTTCCATAGTCTATAAAGCAATGTCTGTGGAGGTCAGGCAGTTAGTAACAGAGAATTATCATCTCCTCCAGTAAATCAGGAGCTGTTAGAAGAAGGCCTGTGCAAAGGGCAAGTAAAGATAAAGAATGATACAGTCATACAGATTGACAAATATCTATTCCTTGAGTCCATCCTCACTTTCTGCGGGTATACAATAAGGGCATTTATGCAGTTGTAGGTATTCACAACCATAGGTGTCACATCCTGATAGGATTGACTGGCAAACGAGCATAACCTGAGAGCTTTCACCTGAGATTTGGGGACTTTTCAGGACAGTTGTGTTCAGAAACTGAACAGAGCTCACTTGTGAAGTGTAAAACTGATACCCGATTTTAAAACAACAAATGGAAGCTCAAAAGTTAAAGTTAATCAGATCTGGGGGTTTATGACAACTTATGATTTTAAAAAAAATGAAAATTAGAGGCAGTAGTTAAAATTTTAAATAGTTTTTAGAGTGGTTTTAGGATGAACTAAGCTAAGCACAGATTAGACTTTCCAGAATCCCACCACTGGAAAAAAAATAGTTAGAAATACACATCCTGCAGGACTTCCTGCCTGTTTGTCCAAGGAAACACCGTGAAGTCTGAGATCACTCCCTTCTGCACTGGCTGCCAGGAGACGCTCTCCTTCAGCATGCACAGCTTAAGAGCCCTCATGGTACAGACATCTCTGTAGTTTCACAGCTGTAGTGTAATTCTTCACCACTGCCAGAAAAACGCTTCAGCTTTAAAACATAAACTTAAGAAGGGAAATAGTCAGTTCTTAAAGTTACTAAATTACAGCTTTTAATTCTCCAGTTTAGCTGTTTGATCTACATCTAGTGTCCATGTCAGTGTTCCTGTAAAAAGCACACCTGCTATTTTTAAAGAAGAGGCTGAATGACACTAAAAATGTCAATTAGTAAAATATTAAGGCAACTCGGGCGTTGGAAAGGGAATTTCCTTTAGGAGTTTAAAACCGAATTGATCATTTCGGCAGGGATCGCAGACAGGATCTTATCCGGCTGCCATCTGGTGGCGGCTGCTGGGATGGGCTGGTGCTGACCCCAAAGCTTACATCTTAGGGCCCTAGAACTGACCCTAACCTCTGAGAATACCCCACCTAAACCTTCCCAGCGCTGCAGTTCTCCTGACAGTATGTTCTGCCTCATCGTCTCCTCTGCATTCTGAACAACTGAATCCAGTGCCGCTCAGTACTGCAGAGGCTGTGTTAAGCTCTCAGACTGATGAAAAAGGTGACTTATGACCCTGCTTCTCCGAATTATCTCTCCACAGATCTATGGATGTAAGTTTATGCGTTCAAGGAATGGACTCAATTAAATGGACTTATCTGGGTGTAGCTCCTTGACAAGTTGGGATCTAAGCAGCACACAGTCAATACTGTGCAAGTATTCACTTGAGAGGGTCAAGGCCTTGCTCTTAAAGATCAGTCCTGGAAAACACAGTGGGAATCAGAAGCAGTTCAGTCCAAATCATGCACCTAATTCTCCTCCTCCACTTTTTCCCCCCCAAGACATAGAAAACAGCATGTCTCCATCTCCCTTTCCCTCAGGAACAAATCACAGATGCTTATAAGAGAGACAGAAACAGATTTCTGTGGCAAACAGAGCATGTGTCATGTTCCAGCTTTCCGTGCCCCTCAGCTCGCTGCCAGGGTGCAGGTCACAGATCACACCACTGATGCACACTCCTGTGGTACCTTTGCCATGCTCAGCCCCATGCCACGCTCCACGGGGAGCACAGTGCAGAGTGATGCTGTCAGCTGCAGGCTCTGCCTTGCACCCTCCTCAGATAACCCAACACTGCAACTCCCGTCTTAGCCTCGGAGTTAGACATGGTATCAAGAATGAAATGTAGGAAAGGAAGTACAGCGTGCAGCAGAGCACAGGGCAGGCAGGTG
Source organism: Nestor notabilis (assembly GCF_000696875.1). Classification (NCBI taxonomy): domain Eukaryota; kingdom Metazoa; phylum Chordata; class Aves; order Psittaciformes; family Psittacidae; genus Nestor; species Nestor notabilis. Next base: position 13,822 of record NW_009918521.1, read on the forward strand.
TGGAGACTATCAGACAGGGGTTAGATCCTCCTACAGGCACTGTCCTCAATGCTGTTGTTTGCAAACTGCAACCTTACCCAGTTCTACCATAATTTAAGGAAGAGTTATATGTAGCTAGAAGATGGTACGATCTGTAGAGGTCTCTGAATTACTTGTATGTAGAAGCAGTGGCAAACTGGCCAGCTAGGACTGCACATGCAGTGACAGACTGACAAGCTCCTGTGTGAGGATGAGGGAAAGGAAGCCGGGAGAGAGTTGGGTACCAAGTAGAAGCATAAAGAAGGCCCAACGTAAATATGAGGGAGCATGTCTCACATCTGAAAGGTTGCAGCATCACCCACAGCTCCTCCAGGCCTGAGGACAGCATCGCTCTTGTTACCTTTTGGTCAGTGTAGAACTGCACGAGAGTAAAGATATTGCGGTGTCTGTGACGGGCACAAAGCTGTCCACAGTGACCGAGGTGGAGATTACTTTCTCATTTCTGCATTCACCCATTTGTGTGTTTGACAGACACACATTGTTCCTCATCCATCACACAGTCTCCTTGCTGCTAGTGCTCCAAAAGAACACAGCAATATAACAGAAGTACTTCCAGGAATTATGTCTGAGCCTTTCAGCTACTGCATTTAAGTGGGCACTTCTGAAATCAGGGAGCCAATGTTCTGAGAGTCTAATAGGATTTCTTGTTTGCCAAAAAAATAGTGCTTTCAGAAACACAATGTTTTGTGTAATCTCCCTCTCACAAGACAGATGGCATCATTAATTGCCTCTACATCTAGTTAAATTTAAAAACCTGTGCTTAAATAATGTTAAAGTTGTGGTACATGCTGACAAACATAGGAGATATTAAGGTAGAATCAATTGGGGAAGGGAAGAAAACCAAGGCAGAACAGACAGAAATAATAGTAAGAGGCCACAAGAAACACTGACTGATTTAATGTGTCCTTGTTCATGCCAGGAAATCTGACCGCCTTCATAATGTAGGAAATATTTCTGCATTTGGGTGAAGTCCTGGCTTGAGTGAAGCCATTTGCAAAACTCCCATTGACTTCCACAGGGAAGAATGTCATCCCTTCATCCTTGTAAAGCAACTTTACATCAAGTTGTCCAGTGTGGCTTATCCACAGGCCTCATCACAATGCCTGTGTAAATGCATTTTGGGAGTCAAATGTAACCATGATCTGCATTTCAAAGCTAACATTATTCATGTTTACCACAGTCACCCTACAGTGGTATCAGTTACCAAACCCCTGATTTTAAGCCTCCTCTGAGCTTAAAATGGAATATAATTATCACAGCACTGCCAAAGAGCCAGCTTTGCCAATAGATACCATATGCTAACTCTCTGGTTTTAAACACAAGCCCTGTGTTTAAAGCCTTTTCTCACACCACACAAGCTCTGATTTTCAGACAATGAAGAGAAATGGACACCCAAACGGATTCAAGTGTCTTCTGAAAGTCCACCTCTTCTACGTAGCCTACCCCAGGAAATACAGACACGTTCCCTTTTACAGTTACTTCTTAAACAGTGCAGGTCCTAATTGAAAAGTGTAGAAGAAAACAAAAGAAAAGAGCAAAAAACAAGGAGATGCCTTGGTAATACAAGAAATAATTGAGACTTGATGCTGAGATCTTGAATTAGCACCAGTATCCACACAGTGTATTTGAATTTGCGTACAGGAAGCACAACAGTACTATTCACCACTGACAATGCGGGGTTTATGTTCTTTAAAAATGATCTCATTTTCTTTAGGCTTCAAGCACAAGGCTGCTACCAGAACACTGGAAGCTCAGTTTCCTCATCCAGATTTTACTTCATTTTGTGTCATTTTAGTCAGGCATTATCCCTTAGATTTGTCCACCTGCCATAATATTCAATCCTATTGGCGAATATCAACCAAATTTGGAAGAAAGTGTAATTATTAAACATATGAAACTCCCATGAGATTTCTCAAGTAAGTGGACAGAGACCTTACTAGTGACTTACAACAGGAAAGGCTGCAGGGGGAGCTCAGCCGGAGCACACATGGGAACTGGATTGAAGGCACAACTCTATAGGAAGCCTGGCTTCAGTGGTTTTAAGTTCCTGGAAGTGTTATCTTTAAACTGGATACAATATACAGCAGTGCCCTTCTTTTGCTTTTCACAGTGACTGGTAAGGGGACTGCTTTCCTTTACCTCCCTCTGCTTACATTAACTGCTATGATGTAAACCAAACTGTTCATCACCACCATCCTATTTGCTATAAGGAATTGGCAATATCCCCTCTTCCTTAGATTCATCCTCAAACCTCAGCTCCACATTCTAACAGACACCGGTTTACTCCACAGAGAACAATAATCCCTGTGATTATTTTTACAGAGCAAAATACAAGAGATACAGAACATTGAAACTAAAATCCTCTAAACATCTTAGCCATAAGACCATCATCTGTAATTACCAGCTTAATGCAGGAGGCACTTATTTTGGGGGGGGGGGGGGGGTG
>NW_009918521.1:16337-26842 GCF_000696875.1 Nestor notabilis
TAAAACATTATTCTCTTACCACTCAGCTCTGAAAGGCTTTGCTGGTTTGTTACTCTTCAGGCTGATGAAAAAGGCTCCTCAGATCCACCTGGCAGATCAGGTCTAAATTTTATGCTATTGTTAGAATAACCATGTGCTCTACCTCCATCCACATGCATCATGGCTTAGAAATAAAGTGTGTTCAAAGGGCAAAGCTTTCTCCTGATCTCTGCTGGAACCAAGCAGGAAAGCAGCTGTTTCTTGATCCCAGGAGGACAGCATGAAGTGACATAGTCTGCCCCACTCACCTGCTGCTCCATCATTTGTGGGTGGATGAAAGTCACAAAATCCACTGAGAAGTAACCCAGCACTCCTTTAGATTTACAGGTCTCTCCAATTTTAAAACAAAGTGAATTAAGAACTGCTGGATCAACAGAACGTTGGGGAATGGTGGTGCCAGATGATCGCAGAGGACCCTCAGCGTGGAGCTGGTCTCCAGATGACACTATTTTTATCTTGCCCGTGGGCTCTATCAGCATATCCACCGTGAGGTTGGTGACATGCTCTGAGAGTGGGAAGGCTTCTATCACACCACCTAGTAAGAAATGAATTAGCTGTTAAGCTTGTAATCAAATTCACATGTGATGCTCTTCAGAGTGCACAGAGTGAAAACAGCCAGCTCCTATTGTGCTCAGGCATTGCAGGGAGGACTGCCATGGAGATACAGCAAGTAAATAAATGTAATGTGAGCAGCAGAGCTAGAACCCATGAATCTCTTCCAAGAGAAAGAAGATCTCTCGTCTGCTATAGCACTGTACAGTTCAAACAGTGCCTTTTCAGCTGCAGATGCTTTCAAGCATTTCCAAACTGGATACGGCACTGGAGAAACATGCTCTGGTGTAATACGAATGGATCCTGGGCTGTCCCACAGCCCAGCTAAACCCCAGGCCTGGAATAGCAGTAAAATGCAATATTGGAACCTCAGGGGAGCGGTATCTCCTGCTGCGAACTAATCTCAGAGATTCCATCCATACAATCACAGACGGGTTTGGGCTGGAAGAGACCTTAAAGCTCCTCCAGTTCCAACCCCCTGCCATGGGCAGGGACACCTTCCACTAGAGCAGGTTGCTCCAAGCCCCTGTGTCCAACCTGGCCTTGAACACTGCCAGGGATGGGGCAGCCACAGCTTCTCTGGGCACCCTGTGCCAGTGCCTCAGCACCCTCACAGGGAAGAGCTTCTGACTAAGAGCTCATTTGAATCTATCCCCTTTCAACTGTGGCATAAACAATAAAATAAAAAAATAATAAATATAAAAAATGGGGCACACAAATACAGGAACTGGTTGATCTTTAGGGTCCCTTCCAAACCAAACCATTCTGTGAGTCTATGTCTGTGCAAAGCCCCCTCACAGATACACTAATTTGCAGAGGTTCAACAGGGTTTGATCTGTGCTGCCTCCTACATGTACACATGGGCTCACCTTGAGCCTTAAACTAGTTACATACTGGGCAGCTTTGAGCCAAAGCTGCCACAAGTGGGTTTAGCGCAGGAAGCCCTGCTCAGGACTCAGCACCATGATAACATCTGATAGCATGCAGCCTATGTACATAGCATCCAGAGTTCACATACAGCTCCCTTCCTGGTTCTGTGGCAGGAAAAAGCCACTCTCACAGAGGTATGCTTCCCAACACCTAACCTAGATGAAACATTCTCCCATTTACCTGGTGCAATCTCACTGGCATTCCCTAAAGCCCTTTACCAAACGTGACAGCCTTTGTACAGTAACCCAGGGTTAAGGAACTGGTGCTTATTGATTGAGAATCATGCAAGAAAGGTGATCCCAGATGAATATGTTACAAGCTTGGATAGGACACATGAATGATAGAGTAGTTGCCTATAATTCATTTGTAAATGAACATTTGAAGCATAATGGAGAAATAAAAGGAGATAAATATTTAAATGGGCCCAAGATTAACAAGAATATGGCATACAATATGGTATAATTACTCCTTATAACACTTAACAGCGACTTTGCAGTCTTATTTACCTTGAGTAAGAAATGTTTGGAGGAATTTTTCCCATGTAGGGAATCGTTTCTCATTGACTGGCTGTACGTGCTGTGCTAAAAGGCCCGGCAGCTCCTGGGAGATCTTCACCAAAGCTAGCTCCTGCAGAAACAAATTAAATAGAACCACAAGCAATTTTACTACAGAAATGAAAACTGCTTGTGGGGTGATTAAAAACCAGGCCTCCAACAGGCAACCACAAAAAATGTGGTTACTGTTTACCCACAGTCAGGAAGCCTTTTTTAATTTTCCTACTTAACTCCTCTTCCCTCCTATTGAAATCTGTCCTTCTCTGAAAGACACCAACCTCCCCCTTCAGTGTAGCATCTATTTCATTATAATTTATATCAATAATTTGATCTGGCAACTGAAATGCTGAAGCACTTGGTAACTGCTGAGGGATCAATACCTGCAGTCAATAACTTCTACATTGTTTAGATTTGGAAACTGAGCGGATTGAAATAGTCACAAATGCCCAACATAGTTTTACTGGTTCTATATTTAAGCTGTTCTATCAACCCAAACACCCTTTAGTTAAAAAAAAGGAGGAATGATCAACCAAAACTGTTTCAAAAGCAGTAGTTACTCTTTTACACTCTCCAATCTATGCCATAAATTCACAAGTATATTTGTGCTTCTATCTTTGGTAGAATTTGATTAGGGTTAGTCATGCTGTAGGAGATAAACTAGTTTTTTCCTAGTTTCAAATTCTTTCCTATATTATCACACACACACACACACAAACCAACCCCATTAAATACAGACACTAACTGCATTGCTTTTACTGTTCAGAAACATCCCAGAAGTACACGAGCATATAAAGTGCAAGGACCCTGACTCTATTGCTTCAGGCTCCTTTCCTTGCTGCTTCATAAGCATTTGCCTGCTTCCCCTGGGTCTCTTTGCTTCTGTTTTACATCCTCTCTCTTAAGCATCCTGTGCTGCAGAAGACGACCAACCGTCCTCCGATCCTGGCAATGTCCTAAACCACAATCAGATTATCTTGAGCTCTGGAGGGACATGATAAAACCTTATGTCTAACATCTAAGAATAGGAAAAACATAAAAATCTATTTTTGCCAGGCCAGTGAGTTTGAAGAGATGGGCTTTGTCATGAAGCACACAATGTGATGTCACCAAAAATACAAATTCAGAATCAGCTTACTGTGATTTACCTACCAGAATGAGGAGGAGGAGGATGGGCCAATGATTAGGCTATCAAGGAGACCTAGATATATCTCATTCCTGAACGCAGTCTGCCTGGAATTTCAGGGAGGTGACTTTCTGTCTGTGCCTTCATTGACCAGCCATGAAAGGGGACAATTGCTGTCCTTACCTCACATGGAATTGAGAAAAAAAATGCTTTAAAAATATTTAGGTGCTTGGATAATGGTGCTGATCTGGGCTATGTGGGCTCCTGTAATGTATTAAGGAGCAAAGTATGTGGTTAACTTTAAACATACTACATAACATAACATACACTATAACATAACATCAGAAAACATATTAAAAAATGGTTTTAGTCAGTATATCAATAGATGAAGCATCACGGCCATAACCACATGGCAAAAAGAAAGGACCACATAAAACATGAGATCCAAGTTCAGAATTGACCAGATTCAAGTCTTACGCTGCTTGTTTCCAAGAATCTGTGAGGAGGAAATCAGTGTTGCTTCATGGAATCACAGAGTGGTTTGGGTTAGAAGGGACCTTAAAGCTCATCCAGTTCCAACTCCTCTGCAAGGCAATGCAGATGCACAGTGCCTGGCTGAGGAGCATCTCATGGTTCAGAGCACCCTTGCTACTTGCTACCTGTGAAGGATATGGGCATCAAACCTGGTCACCTTACAGAAGGAAGAAAGTGGATTTAAGGAATAACTAATTCAAGGAAATCTGAAAAATGTTCTTGTGAGATCAAAGCCAACATAAGAATGCTTTTAACAAGCAATGCCTTGAGAAGCAAGCCGTTCACGGGCAACCGCTCCTCAAGGATCAGCGCCTGGAATTCTAGTTCATGGGGGTTGTTTTTGCAACTGCAAGCTCTAAAAAAGGCAGTAATCCTGATTATAGGGAGGTTTAGTAGGCAAATTCAAGCCCGGATCCAACATTCACATAGGAAGTCAAACCTTTTAAAGGGATCAGTGCTCAGTAGGCTAATTTCATTTAAATTGGACAGTATCTCCAGCAGAGCTTACCGATGGTTTAGCTCTTGATGTGGCCCAAACCAATTCAGAATCAGAGGCTGAATGGAAACAGGGAGCACGTGTTCAAATCCTTCTGCTTGTGTTTCTTAGTACCAGTAAAAAAGGAGCAGCCCAAATACTGTTTATGTCATGTAAAAATCTTTAAATCTATACAAATCGGGTTTATATCTTTTTATAATAATGAATAAGCAAGAAGGAAAATTACGTTTTCCCTCCTAAATGTAATTTCTCACCCTTCTGCAAGCTGAATTTTGAAAAGCTTTCTTAGAATGGCAGTTGCAATAAAAAATGAGGAGAAAATGTGGCATATGTTGAAGGCGCTGGTAAGAAATCTACTCCAGCTAGATCAGTCAGCAAAGAAAAGCCTGTTGAGAAGATAAGGAAATAAATAAAAAGAAGAAAGAGGCTTAGAAATAGGAAGAAAGACCTGGGGACAGAAAAAGGCTGCAGAGCAGAATGCATGAGAAAGACCTAAGGCTTTTTAGCTAAAAATCAGATTGAAAGGAAATTATTTAGACCTTGCAAATAAATAGAGTGAAGAAACTAACTCCAAATAAGTAAAGCTGACTGGGCCAGGGAAGACTAAAGCCATCAGACAGATCCTCAGTAATACAAAGTGCTACATCCCTGTGGAAGTCAATGAAGCTATGGCAATTGATGCCACTTCAACGGCACGATGACAATTCATACCATTTACACAGTATATCCTTTCTATTGCGAACAGTGAAGCAGTGATAACTTATTCTAGCTGCCTTGAATTGGTCCAGTCCAGCTTATTTTCTGTTCTCAGCCACACCAGTAAACAGGGTGTTGTTGAAAGAGGCAGTGACTGCTGTCTGACTGTCCAAATTACCCTCAGTATTTCCTACTTTGCAAATTAAACTGATGTGATACGGTTTCTAATCCAGACAGGTACACGCTGGCCAGACCCACAATCTACCGCACTGAGCAAAAACAATGCGAGTAGTTTCTGACGTTGGAAATGGTTTTTGGAAGTGATGCACTGGATCCCCCATCTACTTAAAGTTTGCAACCTGATGTAAAGCCTGGGCATTTCATTGTTAACTGCAAATTTTAAAATTAAAAAGTGCCAATTTTGCCTTCCACGAGCTGGAAAAGTACGTCCTGATAGAAGGCAGCATCGTGTAAACCAGCCATCATTACCAAGTAACACAAATGTTTTTTGTATGTAAAATTGCTTTGTAAAATATTTGCTCCATCTGCTGAAAGTAGCAAAGACAATTTTCCCTGATAGCTAATGGCCCATTGCAGCTGTGTGGTGAGCGACACGCCGGGCCTGCGACTTGCATTAAGTACAATGGTGAAAACAGAGCACCGAATTCGCCACTTACGTCGTATTATCTACTCGCTGCTTCCTGAGAGCCCGTCCCTCATTATCGCGGCCTTCGCTTTGGATCAGCACCCAGGCCGAGGCTTGCTTTGACTTGAGAGGCTTTTTGTCAAACCCAGGCACATATGCTATGCTTCAATACAGAAGCACAAAACAGCCACTTTCCGTGACTACAAGAACAAGAAGGTTAGTTCTCTTTCAACTTTCCAGCACTTAAACTGCTGTTCCTTTTTTCACACCACATGGGGCCATGGGTTTCTCTTCTGGCTCATGCTGTCACTCTGCACGCTGAAGATTTCAATATATAAAGATCAAGTGCTTCTTTTAAATTCTAAATTCAACTACATACACACACACAAAAAGCAAAAAACCCACTGGCCTGCCCCCAAAACCCCCTCCCAATTGCCTGTTCCATTGTACACGTTGCTATTTAGCGTACCTCCATTGAAAAGCACATGTTTACATTGTGCCCTGAACTACTTCAACATCTGCTAACAGACCAATAAAAAATAAATAAACCAGGATCGTTTAGAAAGAGAGACCCTTTCTATTTCCTCCAAACACTCCTAATGTGGCAGCAGCAATATGCTGCCAGAGCCCTGTTCGTAGATGTCATCTTGGAAAACACTATCTGCAGGGAAATCAAATAGAGAATCACAACAGCTACCAAAAATCAGACAGAGGATTCTGAAAGCTCCTTGATGAACTTGTCAAATAATTCTGCATGTTTACGCACAGATTAATTTGGGATTAGGATAATTGTATTAAATAGTTTTCTTTTTCAATAAAAAAAAAATTCTCTATGTGCATTGCTGTTTTATCCATAGCAGCACGTCTTTTGTAAGCTTGCAGCCTTCGTTCCCCACATCTACCTTCGGAGCAAAGAAAAAGTAACATAATTGTCATAACCTTCAAAAATCTCTCCTTTAAAAAAAAACCCTGTATCTTTACTTCAAATGCAGCATCTGTAAGTTCAGGGCAATGGGATGTTAATTCCATAGAAAATGACCCAAGTAATACGTGAATGCATCTTTTCTGTATTTTAATGAAATCTCTGCAAATGCTCAAACAAACCAGATGCCCTCAGATTAATAGTATTTTTGTAATTAATTTATTTTCCTCTGCCAATCTCTCTGCATTTGGCTCACTCACCCTCCGTTCTGGCTTGTCTCTCTAAAGAAAAGATTCTAATGAAGCCCAAAAATATGGTTTCAAGAAGAAAAAGAGACATCACATAGATAATCCACAGCCACTTCCCAGGAATTGTATCTAACTTGAGGAGCTGCAGTGCTAAAGGCATTGTCAGGCAGAACCTGCTTTGTGTTTCATGAGCAGCACACAGTTAAACTTCCTTTATTCCCCGAGTTGCCTGGGTGTTACTTTTTGGATTTTAGCAAAATAAACGTTTTTAAAATAATCCAAGCAGGCATTTTATTGGCTGCGATAACATTAACGGATTTCAGATTTCTTTAGTGCTCTTGCTTTATCCTCTCCTTCCACACTGTTATTGCTACAAACTGGCACTTAAATTCAATTGATTCAAAATATTCTGGATCCATATGGCCTAAAACCCTGGAGCTGAAGTTCTGATATTGCCTCACTGCTGTTTTCTAGCATTTGCCTCTACTCCAGTCCCCAGATGGTGGAAGTAACATTTAAACCTCCTTTCCTCTGCCTTGTACAATAGACCTTGGCACCATTTCAACTGTTTACTCCGGTAATTAACAGCACTGATACCACAACAATTACAACTCCTACAATCTTAGCACAATAATGCTATGAATTAGTGAGAGCTAATGGCTGGAAGGTATAGTGGTTCCAGACTGCGAGATCTGTGCGGTTTTAGTCTCAACTAAAAGGTACAAACAGCACGCTCGCGGTACACAATGATTACCTTGTAATTAGTTTACACAAAGCTTCCTATTTAATGGCAAAACGCTGTAATTAACGCGTGACAGAAAATCAAAGGGTACTTTGTAAGCATATGAAAAATTAACACTGCAGGCCTATAGCTTTATGTACTGATTAGAAGCATATTAAATCAATAGGACATACAAACCAACAGCTTGCATATCTGATTATTGCAAGGCTCGGGAATGGATATCCTGGCTTCAATTGAACCAAGGGATACAATTATCATGCTTTATTTTACTTAAGATTTGAGAATCACCTGAGACATCACCGTGGCAGATACACAGATATGTTAATGAGCTGAGTAAGAGCACTACAGACTGACTGCAGCTACAGTGAATATTTCAATTATTTAGGATATACTGCTGACAGAGCACTGCCCATACCAGGAAACAACCTGCAGCTGCATTGCTGTATAGGTAATCAATGTCTGTCTGAAGTCTTTGGGTTCTCTCTCTTTTCCTATTGAACATCGTATCAGTTATGAGGAATTTTAAAAGCCTGTCAGGATGCTGTAAATGCGCCTTGTGAGGATATGTCAGTCCCCAGCCCTCCTCAGGCTGAGGAAAGAACACACCTGCCAGGGCATGAGCGCAGTAACACAGAAGCAAAGGCTGCCTGCCCAAGAACCCTCTCTAGACTCAGGTGCTGCACCAAGAACAACTCAATTACTTGCCATTTATTCCAGTTGCAGTAATACCTGTAGCACTGCCCTAGGATGAAGCTAGTGGTGATACAAAAGGTGATGGGAGCGGTGAAAATGAGATTGGGTTGTGGCAGGGAAAAAGCAGTGTTAGGAAGCTGCACTGTGCTCAAAGAGGGTCAGAAACAATACATGGCATTGCCAGCATGCTCTCTAAAATTGTTTCTTTGTCAGTGTTATGGTTGGTTTTATTTTGACCTGCTTACAAACATGCTCTCTACCCTGAATTCCTTCCTACAGTAAAGAAATAAGATGTGGTACATAAGTTTCAGTTTTCTTTGAGTGAATGCAATTCATTCAACCAGTAAAGCATCCTTTCACCACTATTCCTAATTTCAGATAATCACAAAGTTTACCTATTACTTATTACAGCACTTTCTAAAGTTGACCAAAATTTTTAATTTAAGGGAACATCCATCTTTTTGTATCAGTTTATCTCAGCCTTTAAAACTCTAATTTTCCAATAGCAATCAATGCAAAATCCTGCAACCAGTGTCTGAATATTGCTTTGTACAACCCAGACCAAAAGCTGGGTTTTCTAGTTTTGTCACCTTTTGAGAAGATTTTGATTTCCATTTATGCATTTTAGTGAATTTACGAAGATAGAGTCTGTAGGAAAAGAAACCGTGACAAAATACCATGACGCAACTGGAGGCAGTAGGATTCAAACACTCTAACATTTAAAACAGTAGGCTGCCAAAGCACATTAAATAGCTTTTTTTCTTCTACAGCAGATATTTAATGGAGGGTTTTGAAATGGTTGTGTAGCCAGGGCCGATTATAATGGCTTATTGAGAGAATATTTGTTGCTTGGTTTTCTGTGTCTTGTTCTATTTTTGGCTTTTCAGCTCGTCTTTATCCCCACACTTCACCCTTTCTTTGTCTTTTGTCTGATCTTATCTTTAGGATTGCTGCTAGGTAAGAACTCACACCAGGCTGCTGGTCCTGGTGCTTAATTAAGAGTTGTAGTGTAATAAAAGATCATTCTAAAATTAATTTGACTAGTAATTTAATTTAGATATTATTTAGAGTTCTATAGTTATACAATAGGGCGGCATCTCTGCATAGTTCTGTATTATTTTATCTAAAAGGGGAACTGTTAAAAGAAGAAAAAAGGCCACACTAAGGGGAAGGTGATGTTACCTCTCCTCTAAAAGGGAGGAAGATGTCAGAAGTTCTGAGAGTCTGAGGTGGCAGTTTGAGTCCCAAGATTCAGAGATCAGGAAGCATCACAGACTTTGATTTATCAAACAGAAGGCAGCAAATCTACTTTGTAGACCACTCTTCTACCAATCTTCAGCTTGAATTCCGAGCAGGAATCCGAGCACCTTTCTGCAAGGTCATGACCGCGTGGCTTTTACAGGGGAGAATGTCCCCACAAATGGCCTCACGACTGCCCAATGTGCACATGGGGAGGCAGCAGTTCTCTTAATATCAAATATCATAAGAATCTGGGCCTCAGGATGACAGACCTCAGCAGTGCCCAGTAGGACAAAGGCCTTAGAGATGTTTGGCAAGGTTTGTGTATGTATTATGCACTTGGAGAATAATTCTTCAAATAACTCAGATGCTGCATTAAGTTAACAGCGTAAAATAGCTCAGTAATCCTGTCCTGCACTTCTGCTTGCCCAACATTACACTTGAAACGAGGATCTAAAATCAGCCTCATTTTTAGATGGAATACATTTCTTACACAGTTCAAACTCACAAACTATATTATTTTTAATCTGTTGCCTACTCCCTACCAATGAGGAAAACCTGGGTATCGTGTCTTAAACTGCTATGCAAATGATGCTATTTGTAAGTATTAACATAATTTAGTGCTTACAGTCATGTTCTCATTTCTAATAATTCTAGCAGAATGGCGAGTTTTCCAGTGTACTCTTAGCCTGCAGGATAGTCTTTCATCAAGAAGCTGAATTTTTTAATAACCTGCCAGCATCCGTTTTGTATGTGGCAGCCGATGCCGATGACACAATGTCTTCATTATCAAAAGAAACAGGTCTACACACTGTAATAGGACATTAAAGCATGCCTGTGCTCATAAACTAATGCTTTGATGTTTAAATGTGTATCATTACAATGGGATTCCTTAACAAAGGATGATTTTAATCCTCTGCTCTCAATGGTAATACTCAGTGGAGGCTGCAGTTCATTAGATAAAAAAGGTCTCCTGTACAAATTTGAACACATATTCTAACAAGAGGTTCAAAATGGCAGCAAGGTCCATGTGTGCCAAAACCAGCTTTAATACTGGGCTGGATTTATGGAAGCTTTCCTTCCGACTCTTG
>NW_009918521.1:26873-32173 GCF_000696875.1 Nestor notabilis
ACATTATTCCATATATATTTTCCAACTTCCGACACATGTTTATGTTTATGGGCTTTAACAGGTTGATTCCTGGTTGCATCAAAGCTGAACGTATGATATAAAAGGGAAACCAAAGCCAGTTAGCACTGCATCCTGTCCAGAGTCACTTAGCCACAAAGAATCCAGAAGGCACAGAAACAGGAATTCTAACACTGACACTGGTAAAGAACTGGACTTGAGGAATGATTCTTGTGCCCCACTGACTTAGGTGCTGGGTGCAGGATCCAGGTGTACGGTTGTTTTGTGTCCCAGAGAGCTCAGCGGCCAGATGCTGACCTACACTGGCTCTCCAGCACTCTGCTCTATACTGCTTGACTTGCCCAGAGTGAGGGATCTTTAGCAGATCAGAGAACTCAGCCTTTAAGCTTTACATCATCAGCTCTATTTTATAACATGGAATTATTCTGTAGTTGTCAAATGCAACAGAACCATAACCAGCACAATTTGAAATTTTAATATACAATATAATTCAATCAAATGAAAATTTCAAACTGGTTTGGATTGAATTTAAAAAAATCAAAAGAGCTATAATGAGTAGTTTATGTAAATTAAACAATTCTTTCTGGATACATTCCTTCTGGCTTTAAACCCATTACATTAGGAATGAATTTGGCACAATATACAGAAATATCAAATGCTTATTGAAATTAACACATTTAAATACCAATGAATATTTAAACTACAAATAGTTCTCTGAATGGCAGAACTAATCAACTCTGGTTTCTTACGGATTTTTCTGTGGTTGAAGTGTATCATCTTACAGCCTCCCTCAATCACATGGATTCTTGGGAATCTACGAGTGCTATGCTATTCTCCTCTGTAAGCATTTATAGGATCTCCCTCCTTACCTAAACACCCGCTGTAATGAAACATGCACGAGTCTAGCAATTATAAAATAACGCCTTTGAATGTGGTTTCAAGTTGATTAGTGTTGTTCAACTGTATTAATCCAGTACTTTGCTCCAATAATTCCACGTTTCTATGTAGATACAAGGCTCTGCCACTTAGATACTTTCATTTACACGTGTCCTCACTTTGGAGAAAAGCACTGTGTAAAATCCGCACATTACTGCATATGAATGAAGTGTTACTTACTCCACATTGGATGCCAGGCATTCATTTTTATCTTGAATATTTAACTGTTGCATTTGAACCACTGTTACCTATTGCTTTGTACAAGCTATTCTGGACTCTGTAATATCAACTCTTGCCTAAGTCTTAAAATGAAAACTCACAGGTGTTGTGTGGAATAACTACAGTGGGCTATTAAGAAGCCAGAACATCAAACAGGACACCCCACTCCTGCGTTACTTACGTGTGCCCACTTCTCATTCCATGTCTCAGGGCTGTGTCGCTGACGTTCCTTTTGCACCCAGGGGTAGCATTTCAGATGTGAAATAATGTCACAATAGGCAGTGCCATTTCCTCCACGCTCATCATTCACTTTAAACAACCAGCGCTGCACTTCCATATTGTCTACAATGAGCTGGCTGAGAACACTGATCATCTGCGGAGCAATCACACAGAGATATTTTGGGCTATGGTTCTTCAATTTAGACTTCCAGTTCTCATACAACCGGACTTGAAATTTATTGTCTAAACACAGTTTCTTTATCCCAGAGATGCTCATGTTGTTACAGTATCTTGGATACGCAGCAAAATCAACCTTGAACATCTCTGATAAAGACTCTGTGGCCTTCATCCTGTACTTGAGTCCACCAAACAGCACTGAACACTTTTGCTGGTCAGAGCAGCTGTGCTCTGAGCAAGAAATTTGCCTGTCCAAGCTGTTTTGTCTGATGAGGACCTTAGGTTTTGGATAATCAGTACTGCTCAATAAACATTTGTGACAGGGAGCGACATGGGGTGGACTACACTATCTGCAGTATCTAAGAAACAATTGTGCCAGATTCCAACACCAGCCAAACAGCTGGGAAATTTTCCTACTGGAGAGCATGTTCTCTGGTTATAAATGTAGGAAGGAGTTACCAAGCAGCCTTTATAAAAATGCTAATTATTTATTTGTGTATGTACACAGATTGAAATGGCTTTTAAAATGCCTTTTGCCCAGCTGGTGTAGGATGCAATTAGCTTCTTAGAAGCTGCAAATGCCTTTGAACCTGGTAGAAGTGTTATAAGATCCTGTCGCGTTGGCTACAGCCTTCTACATTTTTACATAGTAATTTGGGGGACTTTTGTTTCTTGTTTTTTAATGTTGACCTAAAATACAGTTCCATGTGTGTCCTGATGCTATTATTTGTGGCTTTTGAGAATCACATAAATGTTTTTTTCTTGATGACTCCCCTACAGTAATGATAAGGATCAATAACCCTGTATGGACTGTACCAGTCATAAAGAATTATGTGCTATCCTTACATGAAAATGGAATTGTGCTTTAACGTAGCATCACCTTGCTTTGATTATTTAACCTAAAATGCCAATATTTCATACAAGCAAACAGAAGTAGGACTTCCGTAACACTGTAGTAGCACTCACAAGCATTTGATTCACATAAATTATTTAACAATAAATCGGTTGGGGTTTAGATCATTGATCATGTATTTATTTCATCTACTACAGAAGTTGCAGTGTTTGTGTAGCTGAGATTGTTTTCAGCACTAAAGGTGATTAATAAATAGCAAAGCAACGTGAAAAGCCTCTCTAAGAAGTAGGAATTCCTGCAAATCATGGCTTTCATTTTCCTGTATGAGATGTAGCAGCACCATAAAAATATATTTAAAAAGAATCAGTACAGATCATATTTAGACATATCATTGCAAATTGCAAAACCAGGTTATAGAATGAATGCTCTGAATGCAAAATAAGCAGATGCAAACTGAACCCAATACAGAAAACTCTTGTGCCTTGTAGTTTAAGTAATATTTTGTTCTTTTCTTAGGGGTAACACTAACAAGATAGGTGACTTTAGCAGCAATAAGCTGGATACAGAGCAAACTTTGGTTACAGATACACTCAATAAGCCTCAGTTTGAATAAGCTGCCTAAGTGCAAGAAATGTTCCTTTCATCAAACACCTCATTTTCCCAGAATTCCTTGTTCCATTTTCTGTCACTGGTAAAAAACTCCAACTAATTTCATTGAGGCCACAACTTCATGGAGCAGCAACACAAACTCTTTGAAATAACCAGACCAAACACTCTTATATATTCTCAAGGAAGACTACAGTGAATGCAGAACAATTGGGTTACTGCCTGACCAGGGTACAAATTGCATTTAATTGGTCAGGTAGAACCAAAGAAGAACCCAACCTCACACATGGTTTTATGAAACCCAGTCAGGGCCTGGTCTAATCAATACAGTCATTGCAATCATATAATGTTTGCACCCTACCAAGTGAAAACAGGCACCTGGGAGTTGCCCTGTCCCACTTACCTGCTCCTTGTTGTAGATGTCTGACTCTCCAGGAGGGGTTGGCACACAGGCACTGGCAAAAATGCGTTTACTTCCAGACTTGGTACTATAGAGATGAGCCACTTCTGGCACCGAGCCTAATATAGGCACATTTAGCATGTCAGCCACAGCTAAATCATCATTGTGGGGAACCCCTCCAACAATGTAGGCAGCTCTGCTCTGGAGAAGAGTTCTTATTCTCTTGATTGTCTTGGGACTGTACTTCAGCAGCGTGGCCAGGCACATGTGATGCTCCTGGAGAAAGATAACGTTATTCTTGTTAAAAGGTGTTCTTTTCTATTCCATGAAACTCATTTATAATGTTGCACACAATAAATACATTATTAATAGCAGGCTGGGTTATGACCTATCCTGTAGCTTAGCAGTTTAAATTGATAAAAGCTGTTGGGGTGAGGCTCCATAATCGTGCACATCTTTAGTGTGCTGGAAATGGGCTCATTGGGAATAGAACTAATTACTACACATCTGTATTTATTTGATCCATGTGGAATTATCCTTCTGTCAGTCGGCAGAGAGGCTGGTGGCCTTTGGATAATAGTGATTCATCTCAGCAACACTTCTGGCATGGTTTAACTCTAAAGCTCCTAAAAATCAATAACAAAAATGAAGAACACCCTCCCTATAGCAGGGGATGTATTTCACCATACAGTTCAGCAGTGTTTTAAGTGATTCTCTGAGAATAAACCACTTTGATTTACCAAAGCTTGCTCTGATCACATTAAATTACTGGGGATATACAGTTCCACTACATGGTATTTCTGATAGCTACTGTAAATGGAACTGCAGAGTACTCAAGGGTGGTATATACGTTGTTTAAAGTACAAGGGCTTCAACTTTTTGGAAGGAATTTTTCATTTCAAAAAACAAGCTCTATTGTTGAGTAAGGTGATGATGACAGATGCTGTAACCTCTAAATTTAAACTAAGAATATCAGGTGAAACCTCAAAAATATTTCCTACCACATATCCTATGCACAGCCTGCAGATAACCCAGTTCTCTTTGCAAAGATATGGAGGTGCACTGAGGTCAAGACAGACAGGGATGGACATGATGCAGAGATAGTACAAGAGGCATCCACTGCAATAGATTGCCATAAATCATAATTTTTACAAGGAGAAAATCATCTTTACGTTTTGATTTCATCTTATTTAGACCCTAGTCAGGATAGTTTTCAGGCCAGCATAACTACTGGATTTGCTAGGGATTTCCAGGACTGGGGAACCCAAAATATTTTCCTTCAAAGTCATGGATGCTCCTTCACAGGATCTCGAGTACAAATCCTGATTTGGATGGAGATGAAGGTGGAAAAGGAGAAGGGGGAGCCCGCGGAAGCAGACATGAGGAATCCCCTTTTAGCAGTTCCTCAGCGCTTTTTCATACCAAACAGCTCCAAGAAGCACCCAGGTCTCTTTATAAAAGTCAGACATACTGCAAGGACAGTAAAGATGTAAGTCAGAGACATAAGATACTCTTCAAAGTTCTAGTAGGAAGAAGGGAGTCCTAGTAATGCAAGGGCAAAAAGAACAACAAACAGGTTTCCTGGAGCCTTTTTCCTCCCATCAGTTTTAAACCCCAGACTTTCCACGTTGTGATTTCTGTTTCCTTTCTCTTGAAGCCCTGGGATAAAGCAGGGACATGGCCCATTCTGCTGGTCTTGTGGCCGAGTTCTGCCACAGAGAGAAGAGGATCAATTTCCAGCCCCGGTCACTTGCTCCCTGGGGCCACGAGTGGTGATGTAGGGACGAGATTTGCTTTGTGTCTCTCAATAATGGATTTTACAGTTAATTAAAGAGTGCAGGAAACAGGCTGTAAAATCTAGTTCATTCCTGC
>NW_009918521.1:32204-37204 GCF_000696875.1 Nestor notabilis
GCATGAGGGCTGCCATGATATATAGGAGTGTGAGTGGCAGCAGGTAAAAGCAGAGCAGAGGAATCCTCAGAATTCCAGCACGACTGCACAGAACAGTGCTTCGGAGGTTAACCAAAGGGCTGGTTCTTGCTTCTCAAGCCTATTGATTATTTTAGTTTGGTTTTAAGCTTCTGAAGATCAGAGAAGCTGATGTTGGCATCAGCCCTTGTAACTAAGGTGAGCTCCCTACATCACAGCATGTAACTGTTCCCAGGAAATCGCAGGTGCACCTAGAAAAGAAACTTTCTTTGGAAGACCAAGAGAAATTGGAAGTGTGAAGGCTATACACAAGATGTGCCTGAAAACAACCTGCTTTTACACTGAAACTACGTCAGCCAAATCACCACGGCCAAAAGCATCCAGGAAAGAGATTTTCCCTTCCTGGACAGCCTGTCCATGTTCAGCAGCACATCTTTTATCCATAAACTGATGTGGTTTAGATGATATTTTTAACATGGTTTATGTAGAAGGCTTCTTAAAGCTTCCAGTATTTGGTAGTTAGTACTGCAAAGATCACCCAGAATCCAAAGAAAAACCAGTTGCAATTGTCAAAGTGAAATTTAAAAGGAAACAATTTCATCAACAATTTACCATCCCAATAATTCCACTTTATAAGGTGAAGGCCCAGTACAGGCAGCTCTGATTCCTGTAGGTGTCCAGTGTCAGATAAAAGAACAACACTGAAGCCAGCTCCTAAACCCACAGATACCACCTTGATGCTTTTCTTCAACTTAAGAGCAAACAGAACACATTCATACCTACAGAATTCATTCTAACTGTGACAAAGCTGTCAGGCAGTTCTGACTCAGGGGCCCCTCCCTGCACAGCAAGAGCACTAAGCATTTTTCTCACTTAGGTGTTTTTGGACTATTTCAACAGAAGAGGATTCATACGTATAGCAAGAGTTTTGCTGAACAGTATGCTAATGTCAAGCAATGCATTTATGAAATATAAAAAGCTTCTTTCCCTTCTTAAGCCATCGGTTTCTATCTCTATATGGCATAACAAATACTTGTTCCACAACATAACTAGAAGAGGATTATTAATATATGTCAAAACCAGGAGCAGGTTTCCAGGCATAGACCCTAGAGATGGAAACATAGCACAAAGTTTCATAAAACTCACATCTCAGCTGAGACCCCATAATACTTATAAAATTATTCTCTCCGGTAAGGAGTATTCACTGCACTACAGGATTTTCAGAAACACTGTTCACAGTATACATTAATTAAGGTCTCTTTTTAGACCATGTTTTATCACGTGGATTTTAAACTGATTTCACAGGTTCAGAACTAATATTTCTGTATTAAGTTGGTTTAAGTTGTGCTTTTTAACAAGTTCTGCATTGGATTTCCTTACAAGAAACACTCCAGATGTGACTGATTGAATGCTGGGCTGCCCAGAGATGAAAGCTGGAGTAATAAGAATGGTTTATTGCTACAATTTGCTTAGAGATATAAATCTATCAAGTTCCTAGGCCCAAGCATACAGTAAGAAGGAACAGTGCTCTACAAATAGCCAATATAAGACTATCTCAACTAAGTCCATAAAGCTAAACCAGGATATTTATTTCCGATGCTCTAACTAGTAGTCTAATCAGTAAAGCCCTTAAACTTGCAATAATATTTCACTGATGTGTACCAGAGCGTTACAAGTTATAAAATTTCCAATTTAATTTTACCGCATCCCTCAAGCTGTAGTAATTAGAAGACAAACTCACAGGGAAGCTGTTTATAGCTTCAGGGGTGAGAATTCTGAACCTGTCCTGCAGGTCACCCATGGCCTCGGGGTTCCCAGATCTAACAGCTGCCTGCAGACCCAGGAGTTTATTGTAATACTGCAGTAACTCCTCACTCAGATGAAGGGGGCAGATGTAGATGACGTCCACGTTGGCATCTAAAACAAAGGGGCACAATGTTCATTACTGGAAGAAAGGTAGACTCCATTCAGAGCAGCAATCCGCTAATTCCCGGCCGCTTGCAAACAAACAGCTTCCTGAAAAGAGCGCTAGAAATAAAAGAGAGATCTGCAATTCCCAAATCTTAGTGGTTTAACTGCTTTTTCTGTGGTTCAGCATTTCTCTGAAGACAGGTCAGCAACCCAAAGAAAATAGCTGGTTTTCAGAATTCAATCTGCAGAACATATTGGGGCAGAATTTGGAAGTGTTGCAGGGGGATTTCCATGCACGACTCCCATTAACATCAATGGGAATTGCGGCACTGCTTTAAAACTATATCCCATTAGCTTCAGTAAATTATAAAACTGAGCTATTCAGTGTAGAAAGCTGATGAAATTCCAGGTTTTGTGCTGCCTGGATTTTGTATGGCCTGTTCCCATTCTTGTCCTGTCCACATAAAAGCTCACAGTAGGATACCATTAATAACTATTGTGGAGCATGTGAGTGTGCAGATTAGCTACTTAAATACCACAGTGTGGAAATCTGCTTTTCTGCATGTAAACCAACTTGGGCTGAAAGACAGTGTATAAGCAAACACTCAGAGGTGAGAAAGTGGAAGTCTTTAATATATGTTTGGAAAATCTTAACTATGCTGCTCTTCTAAAATATTAATGTTAATAGATGAGCTAATGAATTAACAGGCCTTGCAACATCAATAGAACACAGTGCCAAGAAGCCCTCCTAGATTGTGATCCAACTCATGCTGAAATCAGTAGGAAGTCTTTCATTGTCTTTCCTGGGCACAGGAACAAGAGCCTGGGAAGTGCCAGGGACAACTGCTATTCCATGTGAGTGCATCAGAAGCAAAGCAAGTGTCAGACTAGGGAAACCTGGAGCCTAATGTTATAAAGGAATAAGAGATTCCATCCGTTCACTTTGTTTTGCCACACTGCTGAAGGCAAAGAACCCACAGTAGAACATAAGGCTGAAATCTGAAGTGAAGCACTGAAGGAGTACAGCATTTGACAAGCAGCCCTGTATCTGGAGCCCCCCCAGAGCCTCTATATAATACACTTCATTACTGTATAGCTTCTTAAGCATAATTAAAAGGACAGTTCACTAGAACTGTCAGTCAATACTCTGTCACTTTTAGGCATTTACTCAGATTTGCAAAATGAGCCTCAAAATCCACCAGCTTGGGTACAAAAAGACTATTTGCTTGGGTCAGCTGTAATGCTGGACTGCACTGTCAAAAATGGACAAGCTCAAGTGAATCTGTTGAATAAAACACTGCAGCACATTTTATTGCTCTTAGCACTGCCCTATAAAGAGATAATACAAGTCTCCTTTGGACACAGTGGGGCTCCAGAGACAGATTAACTCATGGGAGGTCACAAGCAGCAAGGAAATCCTGTGGGATTCTAAAGAAAAAGAAAATCAATATGGTAAATCTCAATGCTTTTCTGCAAGGCAGAGGTAAAGCATCTGAACTAGGTAATAATTTAGTTAATATCTAAGTAGTTCGTATCTTACTCATGGTCTATTCTACATTTTACAGTAGAACTGGTTTTCGTGTGACAGATTTTAAAGTGAGAAAAACGCCTGTTTCGTGTGTTCACTTTGTCCCTTTAAGTTTCTAACTATCATTTTAGAACCAAAAAGATCTGTTTAAAAAAATAAAACTGTACTGTGGAAGCCAATATTAGTGCCTAGATAATATATAAAGGCAATTACATTATTATTTTAGGCAACTGTAAATTTCTGGATCCAATATATTTTGGTTACAAACTTACTAAATGGCATTTATAAAATAATAATGATACTGAAATATACATGGATCATGTGAAATATCATGAAGTATGTCATTCCAGGGAGCCAGTGAGGCTGGTCACTGACAAATCATATTCTTCACTGCTTTGCTTAAGAGAAGACTGTTATTCCAGGGAAAAAACACTTTTAAATGCATGTCTTTTGCCTCTTTTGCTAATTTAAAAAAGATCACTTTAAATAAGGCCTTGCTCTTTTCTAGCACATCTTTCTCTCCGTATGAGCCTGAGTGAACATGAGCAGAATTAGCTACCTAATTTTGTAGAACACTAAACACTTTTGTGGTGCTCAGCATGCCACTGGATGAGGCTGCTTTACCTTATCATGGAGTTGGGAAAAATCAGCATGTTCTTCTTATGAATAACATGGATGGGAGCAAATGCCATAGCAGATAAATTACTTCCAAGCTTATATGTTCTCTATATTTACCATTAATACAGAAGTCCTCACCAGTCATTCTCTTTCACTCACAATTATGGGCAAATAATGAGTGAAAAACAGGCAGCCAGCAGCTCAGAACATACCCAGTATGTCACACAGCCTTCCCATCTGCATGTTCTGCAGGAGAGCAAGGTCAGGAATATGCTCACGGATGCCCTGGGAATATCCTGGAAAACAAGTAAAGCCCCCCACAAACTGTATTCAGAAAACTCTCAGTATCAGAAAGAAATCAGGCTTTGGATTAAAAAAAGCTGTAAAGAAAGTATTTCAAATCCCAAGCATGGCATAGCACCAACTGCATCATCTCTATGAATTTACTTGTATTAGTGATGTAAAGTCATGGGTTTATGTTATCAGATACTAAATACAAACCTAAATGTTAGACCTATTAAGCTTCATATTTTAAACATGCAGACGGAGCATTTTGAGTCTTCTTTGCTGCTGGGTTTTATTTTTAAACACTGAAAAACCTGACACCATCATTAAGGAAGAATCCTGGTACATTTTGTCCTTCACACAGATAAAAGGCAACCAACCCACTTCATTAAGGAGATGTATGAGTGATACCTGATCACTTTGTTGCAGAGGATGAGTGAGTGGCAGCCTGTCTGAGCTTGGATTATCTATCTGGAGGTCAGACTCCAGCTGATTGCATACTCACATTCAACGAGATAGCAGTAAATGACATGTAACTACAACCTCTAATCCTGTAATTTTTAAATTCAGCTAATTCTAAATAAATCTGTGTGTATGAACACACACAACCTGAGTTCATAGCTGCAATAGCTGTGATTGA
>NW_009918521.1:42204-56060 GCF_000696875.1 Nestor notabilis
ACACAGTAATTAGCCATGAAAAGAAAGAAATGTCCCTTTTGCATGGGGATCAAGAACAATCAGCAGGCATTAAGCAGTCAAGGTCAAACTCCCCTATAGTTTTCTGTAAATATAAAGGGAAACACTACATTTGCTTAACTGCAGTGGGGGAGATTTAGATAAGACATTAAAAAACTCTTTTATAACAGTAAAGACAGTTAGTTAAGCACTGGAACAGATGGCCTAGGGAGACTGTGGAGTTGCTATCACCGAAAGTTTTCAGAACAGGTTAGAAAAACATCTGTCTGCAATATTACAGGTACAGGTAATTCTGCCTGGAGGTCTGGATAACCTCCTAACATCCTTTTGAGACTTATTTTCTAAGAGTCTGTGAAAAAACAGACAAATGTAGGCAGAAGAGTTGCGAAAGTAGAAACTGGCAATATAAGAAGTATTTCCTGTTCTACTTCAGTACCTACTGGATTTGGTTCAAACCTTCCTGTACCAATTCAGTGATTTTCAGTCACTTCCTAAACCATCTCTGGTGAAGTCAGTATTAAAAACATGAACAAAAGCCTCATCATTCTCACTCTCCAAATACCTGTGTCTGAGAGGGAATCTGTGGCTCCAACTGTTCCAGCTGTTGAACTGGATATGTCCACATTTGCTTTGATTTCCCTGCTGAAAGCTTGGAGCTGCTGGATAGACGTGGTGCAGTGTTGCCTTTACTAGAGGAATATGTGCCATAAATTGCTTCCTTTGAGGTTGGGAAGGCGATGGTGTCTGCATTCTCAGCATCCACCCTACTACCAATCTGACCTGTACCAAAAATTATTGCAGGTTTCATTGTTAGAAGGGCAACAATTTATGGGATTGCTATAAAGCCACAGCTCATTTTGCTTACATTCCTTTCCAGACATGCCACAAGCAGCTGTAGCACGTTTTAAGTACACTCTGTGATAGAATCATATAGATAGATCAGAATCATATTGCCCAGAGTCCATTCAGTTATTAGCAGTCATTCATTTAATCCCACTGCCAAAACAGACACTTGATCAGCTGTTGTAAGTCATGACTTACAGTATCACTGACTTTACACTAACAGTCAGATCTTCAGATTCAGGTGCTTAGAATTTGAAACATGCAGGTAGGAACCTAGCAGGATTTCAGAAGTGAACAGGGACCAAATCCTGACAGGGATTAAGAAATCTGATTCCCATTCAGTTGCAAGACACAGGATGCTCCTGTACGTCTTTATGCACTTAGTAGTCCTAAGAATCTGACTCATTAGACAGCTGTTTCCTTGTGAGATAAAAGAGGGGCCTGAAAGTGGAGCTGGAGATGGAATTGATGGTTGTTATCAATCCTTTGTACTCACCTACAGCTAATTTCTTGTGCTGCCTGTGAAATTCATGGAAAGGTGCTGCTTTGTATACAAGAGGAGGTATTTTTGCTGCTGGAGGGATAAGTCTTTGTTCAGTTAGGCTCAGAACACCTACAAGAAGATGACATTACTGAACAATTTGTATATATTCCAGCTGTGAAAGAATTAGTAGCAATAAAGAAAGAATTAAACAAAGGCAGACTGAAGTGACTGCAGTTCCAAATCAGAACTAGAAAAGAAGCAGTTTTCTGTTACTGAAAGATTCATCTTTCAATATTCAGTATTTTACCTTCAAGGAAGGTGAGCTTTGCCTATAAAATACATGAAAGATACTGTAATGGTGCTGATTCCAAGAAGGAATGATATGCTTTGTACAATGGCAATTTAGTAAGCAGAATGGGCGAGAATTAACTTTTGTAAACCACAGTGAAGATGGACTGATTGCTAAAACAGTCCAAGTGCAGAGCTGGTTGAGATTGAATGATTCATAACCAGACAGTCATCATGGTTGTTTACTCTGATCATATTATTTAGTCATACAAGAACCCTCCATCACACACAATTCTTCTTTCCAGTAGCAACTGAACTCTGTGAATTACAGGATAACTGACTCAAGGAGGGTGACTGATGCTCCACATAACATATACTGTGTCCTAAGTTAGCTACCACATGGAGTGAGTAATGTGAAGTTTATCTCTACCCTTTGCAGTGTTTGAGATCACAATTCTTACAAGTTTTGAGGTGACAGAAAATTTGATTACCAGATACCTCCTGCAAACAGCAAACAACATGGCTTACACAGCATAATTCTGGTTGTAACGGTACGCAGAGCGGGCTTCTGCCACTCACCTTTCCTTAGATCTTCTTCCAACAGGGGTAAGGGAGAATCCATGTAGTGAAAGGCAGGCAAACCCCAAAGGCTGCTACCTGCATGACCCTTCACTATCTTCTGACTACGCATCTAGGAAGAGACAGAATCTTCTTTTAACAAAGAGAAACCCAGGATTTGAAAGACAGGCTTTTCTACTCCTGCAATATAAAATGCATACACAGACAAGGTACCAAAAGGAGGTACTTTCAAATATGTAAATAACTTTTCTCTGGAAGGAATACCAGTGGAATTACAATACATGCAGCTACTCGCAAATCAGGGAACAGTGTCACAGCCTTCTGATGGTTTCAAAGTTCCTCAAGGACAGCAGGGGATGACACAGCCTGATAACGTGATGTGGAAACATGTGCCACACTGGCTGTGCTAATGTGGGATTAAAGCTCCCTCTCTTCCCCAGTTAACCTGCACTTGCCTGAAAAAACAGAACCTGCTGGTTCCAAGTGCCAGGAGTTCAAGCGGTGACACACATCACTTTGGGACAGCAATAACATGTGCCTCACTGTTACACTTACTATCACACACACATAGAACATTGTTGCACAAGGGAAAGAATATTTTGCCTCCTTATCCTTCAGTATTAGAAAAACAAACACTCTGCGTTATCATCTCACATTTTTCCCCCCCTCTTTCCAGTACCCCAAGTACCACGTCCCATGCTTTTGTGGGAGACAACCTGTTACCAGTTACTCTGTTACTCTAATGGTTAGAAATTCTCATGCTGGATAGAAATGTTTGAACCCTGCTGATGGACTATGGGGAATTAAACACAATGCCTTGTGCTGGGAATTTTTTTTTAGTTGCTTTTTAAAATATTATTTCATTATGAATGAAACTACCTTAAAATAATAAATACATAAAATCAGAAAACTAGGAAATATCAGTAGAGCTGCAAAATGGGAATAATGCTCTTTCACAGAGCACAGTGGGACTTGCTTGTTTAAAACACTAAGATTTAATGACTGATTATCATGCTTGTGTGCAGCTTTTAGTACAGTAGGATCCAGACCAGGACTGGGATCTTTGAGCACTGTGTAATAATTAGTGAGTAACATCAACCATCAACTTCAGAGAAAGGGGTAGGCAATTCTAAAGAACTGCTTATAACCCTAATAGGGAAATGAGATAGATCAAAATAAACTATTCTAATTTTTCCTTCCAATTTGTATAATAACACTGTCCACAAGAAACATTATGGAGATAGAAAATAGGTTTGCTTTATCATAATAGAGAATCTTTCAGAGAAATCATAGGCACTCATTTTAGTTATGGCCATTATGAAGCATTATGCTTTAAGGGATCCAGACATATGAATCTTCATGTCCTTGTGTTCCAAGAAAATAGCAATAAGCATAGAACAAAGATTAACTTTACACCAGCTGGCGTGTAAGTGGCTTGATGCTGAGGAAAAAGAGTAATAAACCACACTCTTCCACTCACTCCCAGCCCCAGCAGTTTGTTGTGGACACAACAGAAATACATAAACTGAAATAAATTTAATTAAACAGTGACTCCTTTTCCAGGCTGTTGCTATGACTAAAGCAGCACTGGTTTTACTACTGGTCACTCTTATCCTAGCTTAAATCCCAGGAGTTTTGTTATGATAAACAGTACTATGAAACATACGTATTTCGTTTGTGCTCATTGAGATGTAATAAGCTACAAAGAAAAGCGGGTGTCTGAGTTCGGCAGCAGCCCAGAGGGTTTGGTTTTAACTGGAGATGGATATTTAATTCTTCTTTGCTGTATCCTTTAATTTCTGTAAAGTCAATGGCAAGGACAGTGCCACTATGATTCACTTCACTGCATAGTACAGTGAAACACTGGTTTGGGGCAGCTCTTTAGTTTCACTGTTACCTAAGAAAACTCCACCCAACCTGTACACCGTCTTCCACGGTCTTTTCACATTCTATTTGCTGCAGTAGGTGCCCTCCTGAAACCTTCGGTGAGGGAGCACAGCAAAACTTGACAAAATGCTTTCATCTTTCAGGTACTTTCACTAAAATTAAGCCAACTCAATTACTAATAATAAAAATATTAAGAACTGCAAGGAAAAGGGTTTACTTTTAGCATCATTATAGAGTTTTATTACTATTAGTGATTTAACTTAAAAAGGTATTTAAAAGGGTTTGAATAGACTTCCATCTGCTTATGTCAGTGCAACTCAAAACCTTTACTCACACCTACAGCTTTTATGCATAAACACAAAATGCAGTGAATTTAATACTAGATATTCCAGAAGTAGCAGATCCTAGTTACCATTTTCATGTTTGTAGTGAGACTCAAACCACCATGGAAGCAAAGGATCACACCCCATCCAGCACTAACTTGTAGGCACCTCACCCGCTTCCTCTTCAGCTGACCCCAAGCAACTGTTACTGCCGATGGGAATGGGAATCTCAGACATTTTTCCTGCATTAATAATGTCTTTTAGGGAGTTTGTAATGAAGATTATGATTCAGCAAGAATGCTTGCCTGAAGTCAGCACACAGCCTGCTTCATCATGGGCACTTTCACACACAGTTAAAGTGCTGGGAGGAAGCCCTTCATTGCAGTGCAGACTGAGGCTTCTTCATCTTGAAACATACTTGGAGTGTGTGGAAAAACTATTTTTTCCATTTCAAGCACTTCTGAGTGCAATTAACCTGGGACAGGAGAAAAACAATTCTATTACCCTTTTAAAGGGTTTTTCTCCTGTGGATAAAACTCTCCCACTTGATTTTCTTCTTTTTGCTTCATTTTCAACAGGGCACTTGTTGTAAGACCACAGGGATTTTCCGATTAGTTTTCCATTTGTTTTCCTTTCACCCAGCAATATTTAACTAGAACAACTTCTTTTAAGTATGTTTATCAGTATGTTTTTCCCCCCCAGTATGAGGAGACAAGTATTAAATACAGAGAAAAGACGAGTACTCTCCCATATCAAAATTACAGTTTATCAACCAGGAAGATTAAATAGATGAGATTTGGTAAGTAAATAAAAAAAAGCTTGATAGTAATGTAGAAGAGATACAGAAGTGTAATCTATCATTTCATTATTATCTTCTCAAAATTGCCATCTACCTTCCTCCAGTGGAGTAAAAGCAAAGGCGCCAAGAGATTTCACTCTTTGCTCTCAATCACACAGTCATAGAAATAATAGAAATGATGGTTAGAAGGGATCTCTGTAGGACACAGACCAGGTAAGCTTTGGTTTTGTCTGGATATAAACTACTGTAGGATTTCTTTGCATTCTATAGTTTCACAGCTGTACAGTCTAGATGGATGCATTTTTTGTGTGTTAATTTACACCCTGAGCAGCCAAGTAAGGAAGTAGTATCAAAGAATAGTTTCACTCGCTCTTCCATCATCTGTCAGCTTCTATTGGGAAAAAGAGGAAAAGAATCTTGTTCTGACAATCAAGCCAATAGCAATAAACAGTAAATAAAGAAACTGTTTAACTCTGGTTTCAAATAACCAAATTTGAGTCCTCCAAGTCCAAGAATCAGCACATGGAATTCAGTGCAGAAATACTGAATGCTAAGTAAAGGACAAATTCTTGCCAGTGCCAGTGGAACTACTCTGAAGTCAGATGAGTCAAATTTGTAACAGTCTCTGTATGAGATTTAAAATAGGAACCGTTTTTACAACTGGTTGTCTTTTTATTCAAGATGATTAATACTATTTCCCTTAGATGTAATACTAAGATATTAATACATAGTATTTCCCTCAGATTTTGTTTATCTACAGGAAATACAGTCCAATTAAAATGGAAAGCCCAACATGAAACCTTCAATACGAAGTAACTAGGCATCTTTAACAACAGATCTTATGTTATTCTTACCTACTTTAAGCTCAAAGTAACCAGGGATGGCTCTAAATTGACCACTTCCATGTACATGATAAAAATAAAGGTTTGCTCCTTTCATGGTCTTCTTCTAGCTCCCCCTGAAATTTACCTCTATCAAAGTTGTGCCATAACAGGTGCAGAGAGAATAGATGGAGAACTTGGGTGAATCCCACATCTGCTTTTCAAAACAGGCGACAGAAGCAGCACAGAAGGAAGTAAGAAGGATAATTGCTGGCTTGAACCACAATACATTTTACTTGTGGGCAAAGGGCCAGCTTACACGAGGCAGAATATGCAGGAACAACTTATTGGAATTCAGGGGTGGGCCTCCATTCTTGTCCGGAGACAGCTGTAAACCAGCAGCCCATAGCATCCCAATCAGGCACCGAGTTTTGTCAAGGAATGCTGATACGTAGAGAACCAGCTTCAGCAGCTTCAGCTGCACCCCTACCTAGCACAGTGACAGTCAATCTCCAATTCCAGATGACAAGAACTGGATAAAAACTTAAAACAAATGGTGACCTTTCCAAAGATTAATTTGTTTACCAACAAAATGTTCTACGTTTGTCATCTGAGATGGGGGTGACCTTCACATTCCCATTTCTAGGTTGAAAGGATGCTGACTGGAGTCATCTGTTAAGTTAAATCTCTCTCACCAATTATTTCCTTCTTATTTTTTAGTGACAAGAAGATTTTATTAATTCTCTGTGCTGCTCATTATGATCACACACCATAATACACATGCAACAAGCTTCTTTTGATTTACTGTAGTGTAACATCGATTTGTTTAAGTCTCATTCTGCTACCACTGCCAAATTATGCTGGGACTGTAATTATAGCCACATGCACAGGTTTAAAACACAATCAGGTTTGCAGGACCGAAAGACCTGGTTTTTATTCTACAGCTTCTTCTAGTCATTTGAAAGGAAAAGAATTGCGCTGCTTTGCCTTACTTTATCATTTTGAAAATGAACAGGCATTCAGTGATAAGCATTAGTTATTAGCTTGATGCAAATACTGAATAAAGAATGAATAACTGAGGATATGACCAGGATCGTGGTGCTCAAATAAGTTAGCTTAATCCCCCCCCAGCAACACAGAATCACAGCCATCACCATTAAAGCTACAGTATATAAGATGCAACTCAAGGGCTAGAAATCATCACCATATTAAATTCTATCTCATGAATAAATTAAAAGGTTCCTAAGTTTACAGTATAATATACATTTGTAAGAAAACAAGGACCAAAAAGTGCCCGTGTAATTCTGTAAGAGAACAGCAGTCCTAGAAAAATGAAAGGTGTAGTTGTGCATCTCTTCTACATTGCAGCAGTACATCAGGATTATTTTTGCTGCAATTCAGATTACTGTTTGTTTTGTTAGATACTCCACGGGAAGAATACATATTTAATCATTATCTACTCATCATTTTTCATGTGTTACCCAGATATGGGGTACAAAATAAAACATTGCCCAGTCTGCCCAGTGTTTCACACAGAATTGGAGTCCTTACTTTAAGATAGCTACAGAACTTTACAGAGAATAAAGCATTAGTGCGTATCAGACCCAAAAAGGTACCAAAGGGCAATAGATAATTGTTCTTAGTTTCTATCATAAAATCCAGCATCAGCAACTTTATAATACCAAAAGAGCAAGAAAAGACATTTTTCATGAAACAATAAGATCTTTACTAATAATTTTTCCAGCTACTCAAAGAGCAGGATAATAATAAGTCCGTGTAGATTTGTGCCTGACCCATCCAGTCACCTCACAACCAGCATGTTTTAATTTCATCACATTTCTAAATGCTGAGGTCTCCTCCAAAACTGAGATGCTGACAACTCCTGGAAGCACCCTGAATGCAGGTAACCAAGCAATTAGATTTTAATTTACTTCAGTGAGAGTCCTTCTGCCACTGATTTTTTTCTTTGAGAGACTCTTTGAACTAACGTACATATGTAGGGCACGTACACGGGTGGATGCGTGTGAGTGCCCGCGTGTGTGCGTACAAATATTGCCCTCTAATGGCTGCTGAGTAAAACCAGGGAAGGAAGCGCCCAGCTTAATGCTTGTAGCTACTTTAATTGATATCTTTTCAAAACTAAAGACCATCTTATTTTAGACCTGCAACTACACATTGATTTATTTTAGGTACTATTGGTGATCTATGATTATAATTCCTTTAAGCACTAGTATAGATCACATGTAACAGAAGTGTCTTAATTCACTATCTCAGCAGTGGATTTTGCAAGTCTTACTGCAAAATTTTATTCCCAGAACATTTCAAAACATAGACTGGTTCCTAGGAGT
Organism: Nestor notabilis; assembly: GCF_000696875.1. NCBI lineage: Eukaryota > Metazoa > Chordata > Aves > Psittaciformes > Psittacidae > Nestor > Nestor notabilis. The sequence goes on from NW_009918521.1 coordinate 50,595, forward strand.
TGAAAACTCCTAAAAAGCATTTACTTCTGTAAACCCTGTAGGATAAATTAGATAGGAAATATGTACTTGTTTTTTCAGCCCACCTCCCTGTCATCAACTTTTCCTTAGCAGCTGTAAATATGTATCAGAGAGCTTGACTAATTCACACTAAAGGTTTGTAATTCAAGTCAACATTAAGAAGTTCTTTCTGATCCGTGCATGTTTCAGTGTGAGCAGTGAAACACATGGCTCTCTGCAGTAGTATAATATTCCTCTCTGTGAGTGTTTTAGAGTGGTTCTAAACAGCTATTAGCCATGATGCCTTTTTCTAATTAACTCTGTATCACAGGGTTAGACAAATCACCTCTTCGTCTGGGCAACAGCTTTCAAAAAGCATTTTTTACAAGTGGCAGCTTACAACTGTGCCATTTACAGGTTCTGCTCGTGTTCTTTAAAACCAGACCCTCCAGAATGTCTCCTACAGCACTGGGCTTGCTGCATAATGCTTCTCTTACAGAAATTAAACCGTAGAAGAGGATCCTTGTGCAAAACCATTGGGCATATTCTTTCATGTGGGCCACAGTGCTGTGCTAAATATCAGTCTCCAAAAGTAGGAAGTTATGAGGTATTTTCACTTTAAAATAAATTTATTTAGATCTGATATGTATTGACCTTAATAGTGAAAACTAATCCATATAATAAGCTCATAAAATAAAATAAGTTACTTACAGGAGCAGATTTTTTCTTAGTTATAAGTGGCAGCCTGGTCTCATTGTTCTGTTGTTTTAAACCAGCTTTATTATCAGTGTTCTCTGGGTGAAGCATAATCTTCATTTCCATTTCCACCTGCTGCTGAAGTACATGATAGGCAGAGTCTTAAAAGGACTGCACTAGGACAGAAGTGTCTAAAAGCAGGAACTGGCCAACATGTTCATAAATTTGCAAAATGATGACAAAAATTCATGTTGCTTTACTACCCACACAGAGCTGGGCAGACAAGGAAGAAGTGCCTGTTGGTTAGCAAGGCACACAACTACTATTCACATATATGATTTGCCAAAATTGTTTCAAGTAATTCCATTAAAAGCTCTGAAATGTCCACATTTGCAGCTCTTTGAGTTAAATTCTATGGGGAAAGGACAATCAGGTCTGACTTACTAGATTAACATAGCTCATTTGTGAATTCCATCTCCCTGGGTTATAACAAATGTTTTATACACCCCTATCTATTGGGATGATGTTACATTGCATTCTTCCCACAGATTACAGTAAGAATCCAATCCACCTTGGCCATGTTTGCCAGAGACTTGAATTCAGGAGTCATTGACCTGATGGACCAGAACAGCTTCTTTGGATTGGTTATGGCCCATTGGCTCCATGTAGATAGAGCACTTGCTTGTAAGTAAATGAGGACATAAAAAATCCTTATAGTAATAAGAATGAACACATAGTAGTTTCTTAATGTACTGTGTTATCTGCACGGAATGGATTCAACTATTTTGATAATAAAAATTATTGATTTAAAGCCCAATGGTCAGAAAAATACTTCTGAAGTTTCTTCTTGTTATGAGAAGTATCTAAAGCACACACTTCTTCTAGAATAGCCAGAAGTGATGCCACATATTTTTGCTAGAGTAGAAGTTTCTTAAGTTCAAAACATTTTGGTTCATCTCAATGCATGTGCTTTAGTTTAAACCTGGATTTCTGTCTGGTGTATCAGCATCTCCCAATATTTTTATTGCAATAACACTGTTAACAAGACTCTGCACCCAACAGGGTTTATTTACCAACCAATGCTAAATAAGGAGGAATCCTTATGGTGAATATGCTTAACTCCCACTACATGAATATGGGAATTCAAAAAGCTCTCTTACATAGTGAGATCCAACTCAACATATTTCTAGACAAGGCCTCTGATACTTCTGTTGTGTGAATGTAAAAAGAAATGTGTGAGAATTCTATTTTTTGACAAACAAAATATGCCAAAAAAGTTCAAGATTCATTAGATGCGTATTTGAACTATTAAACCATTGTGAAGCACTAAAAATGGTTTAATTCATTTATCTGCACAATATATTCTCTTCTTTTGATAGTAATTACAAGCAGATGTATCAATGAGATGCTCATTTAGGTTTGGGTTTGTAAGAACAGAAGTTATTATCCAAGCCAATTACTCTCTTACCCACATGGCTGCACAGAGACAGAAAGTTCAATTTTCACCTCATCAGTGATTTTGTGGTATTTATTTTATTACTATAACACACCACTGTACAGAAAGGAAACTGCTTGTGCTATTATGAAAGAACTGGGGGGAAATGAGTATCTTCTCAATTAAAATAGGAGATGAGTCTCAACACGGACTCCCCACCCGGACTGACAGTGCAATGATCAGTGCTGCAGTGGCAGATTCTAAGATAATCTGGATTCCAAGGCAGATTCCAAGGATAGCAAGAATTGAAATGCTTAATAAGAAACCACCTGATAAAAGTTACTTTGCCAGCTGAAATGCATGGCAAGTGACAATTCTGCTTTTGCAGGAGCTGAAGTGGATGGTATCATAGGTCTCTTCCATCTTTATAGTCCAAAATTTAAGATGTCTTGAACCATCTTGATGCAGAAAAACCAATATACTGGAGTATACTGATCAGGTTGACATCTTTGGTACAGTGGAATGGTTCAAACCTTGTTCTACTTCAGCACAAGCGCTATTTCAGAGTAGAGGGCATTTTTATCATTAGTAAGACAACAAATCTGATCCACTGTGTAATTTTGTTTTGCAGATGCACATGGTGCATGGCTTCTAGTAAAGTCAAATTCCTTTATGGATGGACTACATCATATTAATCTTTGAAACAATCTGTATTATGGGTAAGTACAACACTTCTCATGTCTACCTATTTGTTATTTGCGTATTCTAGAGCCCCCTAGAAACATCTTTTCATTCACATCTTTAATCCTATCAATGATGAGAGAATGTAAACTTCTCTTAGGTATTTAGAACATCACAGAAAGTATTAACTTTAAGGAAAACCACAACCCAACCCAAACCCCAAAGCTGCACAAGCATCAGCTCAGCTGGTTTCAGTTAAGCATATTTAAAAAGCTAAACCAAGAACTGAACTTCTACACTTACCAGTTAAGGGTAACGATGTCTTTTCAGCCATCGCTATACAGAGGTTTTACAATTACTGCACAAGGAAGAAACATCTATATGGTTCTCAGGCTTTATTAGAAGAAATCCAGTTACAAAATACAGTTAAGAGAGAAGGGGAAAGTGCTTCACAATTCCCCCCGTGAGCTGGATTTGCGGAGTCTTATCTGGCTGCTGCTATGATTCACAAATACTGTGTGAGTAAATAATTTTAAGCCTATTCTGACACCTGTGGGCAAGCTATTTCCCATATGACAAGTCTTCTAGCAATGCATATGTGAAAATAGCATCTGTGCTTACTTGACTCCATCCTTTTTTTATCCTAACTACTATAAGCACAACTTATGCTCCATTTCTACTCTTGCACAGCATCCTATGGTAATATTACAATATTACTATGTAAATTATTAATTTCTCTCAGAACCCGTATGAGCTGAAACATTGATATCTTTAAGCCTATTTACCTGGAAATACTGTCTGCAAATGGAAAACTATTTATTTATTATAAAGGTGACTACCTCAGACATGAACAGAAGTCTTTCTCACAATGTGCCATATCTTTTATGCAAAAGCAAGGCAGAGAACCACTTTTAGTCTCAGACACGACAGACACTGATATCTGTGCTCATTCTATTCCAACATACAGTTCCATTTAATTTAAACACGTGACTTGCAGAATCCCAATTAAGGATATGGTATTTGCAGGACTGCGACCTTAAAGCAGAACAAACACTGGGTTTCATACTCTAACAATATACTTGGGAGGGCGGAAATAAAGAACAGAGGGCTCGTGGATCCACCCAGGATGATACTGAAGTCCTTCCTAACTTAGATTTTATCCCAACTGCGAGGCTGGGAGAAGGCTCCTATCTCTCAGCCGGCTCATTCTACTGAGAATCTTTTAACACTTTCAGTCATATATTACCAAAACCTGAATCCATGAGGAGGCAGAATGTAACATTATGGTAACGTACACGACACGAGTCTGCTCATTGCATGTGGTCTCTGACGGAACAAGTGCTATGTTATTTCTGACCTGTGACCCTGGAGACATGCGTAGTGCTGATTTGCTGTACACCTGCACAGTCATGGGCCCAACAGGCACTCGTGGCACAATGAGCTGTTTCTGAGAAGCACCAAGATGAAGGCCCCTGATTTAGAAAGAAAGAACAGTGAGGTTTTAAAAATTTCTTTGATTTTACCTATTAAACCCATACTGCTGCCATTTGGTTGAAGCCAAGAGACTATATTTTTATTTAAATTGGTGTTTAAGAAAAGAAAAATCACAGAACTTAACAGAAGGTTGCTGTAGCTACTTAGAAGTACATTTACTTCTGTATTGTTTTTTAACTTAAAACCAAAATAACGAGTGACCAGAATAACTTCATGTACTGGGCCAGTACTCCCATTTGCTTTACAGGATTCTGAAACCCCAGTTTTTCTGTCTTGCTGCTTGCATTTGTCTCTGCAATAAAACAGCCATTTCACTTACCATTTAGGGGGGCCTTTTGAATGTGCTTCTTCGTTACCAGCAGAAGAAATAGTTAACACTTGTCTGTTTATAGAATTTAAATGATTTTCAGCATATTTCTGTTAAAGGAAAAAATTAATGTTTAGAGTATTACACAGGTATGAGGGATATTAAATTTACTTAACTCAGTTAATTTTGCAATCCAGACGTGTACTTCACTGAAAAGATGATAAGCTTTGTGCTTCTGTTGGACTAAGTCTGATTTTGGCTGATGGGCACAAGATCAGTTAATTCTGATGACCCAAACAAAAGGAAGTCATCCTTCTGAAGTGTAGTGTCTGATGAATCCCATCATTTGCTCAGCAGAAAGGGATCTTGCAGGATGACAAATGCACGGCCCCGTGTACTCCAGGTGAATTACTGACAGATCTCAAAACCTGAATCATTTTCTGGATGTGCTCTATTTTACTTACTCTCAGCCCAAGTTCAGTTCTTTCAGTCGCTGTTTCGAGGTCACAGATATCCACAGCTTCTACATTTCCTTTCAAGTCGGTATTTTTCATCTTAACTTTACGCTTGCGAAGTTCTTCTTGCACCTAAAAACCCAAGTTATGACAAAAATCATACCCATAAACAACAACAAAGTTACGTAGCAGGATTTAATCCAAATTAAATGTTTCCTAAATACAGGGGGAAGATACCTGTGGCTTCCCATACATAAATAAGAGAATGGGAAGGTGTTAACCCGAGCCCTTATCCGACGTTCGCAGTCGCCTCACGCAGGGGCTGAGCCCTCCCGTCCCCTGGGCAGCAGACCGCGGAGGAGCGGGGTCCCGCGGGGTCCCGGCGTGGCGCTGCCCGGACC
>NW_009918522.1:0-14904 GCF_000696875.1 Nestor notabilis
GGGTTACATTTCCCTTCTTCCAGTCATCTGGTTCAAGGCATGGTGTGAATGGAAGGAAAGCCATGGGAGGCAGGAGGGGTTTTTGCAAAGCCACATGAGCCTAGAAGGACAAGGACCCTGGCTCAGGCTGTAAGTTAGGACTTCCTTTCCTTCACATAGCTTCTTTTCAGGAGCAGCAGGACAACCACCAGCATGTCAGAGGAAGGATTTCAAGAGAGGATTTTCAGCCTAGAGCTTTCAGCAATATGTTGTGTAGACTTGCCCATGCCGCAAGTAGTGGATCTGTTGGCATGAAGAGTCAGTGTCATATGTAAGTAGATTTATATGTGCTTTGGTGGAAAGCTGGGACCAACACCAGTGGACAGGTATGACGTGTTTCTGGCTATACATTAGCAGCACAGGGCTGACCGGCTTTGTACCGAGGTGAGCTGTTGTAAGATGGAGCTTGACAAATTTATGGAAGAGGTTGTATGATATGGTGCCAAGAAGAACTCTGGGACAAACTTTACTTAGGATGTCCTTTCCTGTGCTGTGTTCCTGGCTATTACTCTGGCCCTGTTACCAAGTGACAAAGATCAGTATAGCTGCATTCATATAATATCCTGCCTCAAAGAGATGAAGTACCTTAGCTAGAGATGGCAAAAAGCATTATCTGAATGCTATTTTTGACTGGTTGAATGAGCTAGTTTCTAGCAATGAGAACAGCAAGAACATTTAAGACTGAAAATACTTTCTATTTAGTAAAATAAAAAGAATATGATTGCACTGCTAATAAAAGCTGACTTTACACTTGTTTAATGGAAGAAAGGGTGAAACTTAATCTTGTCATTGCTTACAACTGAATCAGAGGTTTAAATTTCCTCTGAATCATGAACTGTTTAGAGGAGCTGAGCAATGCAAATAGTTGACCACTACTAAAGCCAAATTTCCAAGGTAACTTAATCTAACACCGCTGTTGTAGCTTCATGTAAATCAACAGAGGACTGTGATCAGTTATTCTACCCTTGGCCAAAAACCAGCACTGTTTAGCTTTCAGACGTGTCCACTGAGACTACAATCTGAAATCACCATCAGTATGAAAGTACTCAATGCTATCTGATTAAGGAAAAAACTGTATTCAGATATTATTTTGCCAGCTTGTTTCAGTATGAATCTTCCTACTCCAATTCTATAAAGATTTATTCAATTAGCTCCAGTCTGGATTCATGTTTTAGCCTGATTCAACTGTCTTCAAGATTTTTTAAAGGAAAGATCTTAATCTCTGTTAAAAATATTGTACTCAAGCCAAAACAATTATTTGAACATGGTTGGTTGCTGAAAATTGATTTTTAAAGTAATTTTAAGCATGGAATTTTAGAAATTGCAGAAAAGTCACTGGGCAGTTTTCATTTTTAAAAAGCATTAATAGACAAGATTTTTCTGAGTTTCTTCAGAAAAGAGAAACTTGTTCCTTGTCATGCTTTAGTACAAAACAGGTGTAGTCAGGATGTTTGGGCCACTCATGGTGAGGAGCTGTTTTGGCTCCTGTAGTCTGGCAGGAATATTCTTGGAGAACAGGAAAAGACTTTCTTCAGTTTCCATGGCTTTCAGTCAACTTCTTCAGAGTCCTCTGCTTAATTGGAGCCTTTCAAATGAAGGCTGCTGCATGACATACTGTACTAACTGATCCACTGTCTGCACTGGGGGAGTTTTTCTGACTCTGGCAGTGAGGCTCTGATGCAGGTGCTCCTAGCATTTCTGACCACATTCTCCATTGCTGGAGTTTTCTAATTTTGAGACATAATGGGAAAAGCCAGAAACATTAATTTTAAATCACGGCCACCAACCTGAATTGAATAGCATGAACATCTGGGAGCAAACTGGGCCCATTATGTGTGGAGAAGCTGCTAGATTTCCAGTAGGTATTTGGGAGCATTATTTCACAGAAAATTATTGTATAGGATGCTTATAATTAACACTAACTTCTCCCCTATTGTCAATGTAGTTATTCATTAAATGACCCTCCTCTTTCTAATTGATGTTTTGACAGCATACCATGCAAAACAATGAAGCTTTTTCTCCCTGCTGTTTTTAAATATCTGAGAAACAGATGCCAAAGGGATTTTTAAGTTAATTAAGGATTCAGTTGGGTTAAAAAGAAAATAATCCAGATGATACTGTGAGGCAAATTATGTTAATAGTAGTTGTAGTCCCTGATATTTCCCTCTGTGACAATTCTCAGACAGATCTACAAGATCCTTGTCTAACAGGGCTGATACTAATTAGGGTGGCACTGAAGAAGACAGTAAACTAACACCAGTACATTTACTTTGGGTATGCGAATGCAGTGGCTGCTTTTCCTTGAAGCACATGAGTTGGAGCTTCCAAACAACATCTAAAATAAGAGAATTGGCTACTCTACTAACAGAAAGATGTACTGTGTACTGGCTCTAGTTATTTGTAGGAAAAGCATGCATGAGTTTGGGAGAAGAACCCTAATCACAGCTCTGGAGCTGAATGATGGAAGCAAACAGGGCTTCCTGCTGCCCCCATTGAGTTGGTGTCTCCTGTGAGCCTGTTCAGAATAGCAGCCCCCCTGCCAAGCTTCACAGGGAGCTGAAGAGCCTCATCCATAGATGTCAGAGAACCAGGTTACCTGCATTCATAAGAATAAGCATGGGTACAATTAACTTCTCAGCTATCCTTCATTAAAAGCCAAACAATCCCACATTGCAGGTCACTTTCTCTCCTTCCCGCGCTGGTTTTATGTCATCCTAGCTCTCAGAAACTACACATTACTAGCATTACAGACACAGAGATCAGCATCTTAAGTTACAAAGCAACTCACTGGATTTGGGTTTTCCTGTTTTACCCAGACATGTTGCTGGGTTGCTGCTGGCCCCTTATCCCAAGTTTCATTGCATGGTGCCTCCCATTTTATAAACTTCTCTTCTGATTGATTATGGCTTGTTGTTTTCTTTTCTATTTTGTAACTCCATGTCCAGAAGGGTGGTTACGTACTTAATTCTTTTATTTCACCAAAACATAAAGAGTTAACACTTTGAGAGATAAATTGCAGATTATTTCATTATAGAAAATTTTTGTAGGATTCATCCGGAGTTAATTAAGTTTCCAAGGAAAGGGTTTCCAAGGAAAAGATCTCCCTCCTCCCTACCCACCCATTTTAATTGTCACACTCCCTTATACCATTCTTTTTTCATTTATTATTTTTATTCTTGTATAAGGTACAAATTAAGGCTGCAAGAGCAGGCTTGTAAGCTCGATTAACTTTAAGCATGTCCTTTGCATACAATTTATGTCAGTAAAAGTAAGCGTTTGCACTTATATTACAGGGAGGAAGCTATAAATTATACCCTGCCGATTAAGTGTTTCATGTAGAAATAGAAAAGCAAGGGAGTAAGTGAATGATAAAAAGCTGACCTTTTTTGCAGCAGCATGTCAGAGAACAGACTTGGCTCCACATATATATCCTGACTTTAGTCAGGAGTGTATAATGTAACTAACTGGGGGCCTTAAGAAAGCAGGAAGGTTTGAAGAAAAAAATATGGAACTCAAAGTAGCTTTAGAAATGAAAAAAAAAAAAAAAAGACCAACCAAACAACCCAAACAAAGAGTAGTCAATCCCAAAACCTAAAACCAGACAAGCACCAGGCCACCCTCCAAAATGTCCCAAACTCTGAAAAGTTAAGATCTTTATTGTACAGTATATTTTTAAGGCTCATATGAAGACAGTTTCCAGACCTCTGGCATGTTCCTTAGTGAAAATGAGTTCCTTTCAGACTTGAAAGCATATCACAGAACTGTAAAGTTCTTTTGCATTTAATATTGCATTAGCTGGGACAAGGATATTTGTATCAGCAACTCCGTAACAGAGTGTTCCTGGCTTGTTGGAAGTGTTTGACTGACCAATAGTGACAAGTGGTCTGAAAAGAGAAAATAGTCAAAATAAGAAACACGTGCTAAACAATTCCTTGAAGCCAGATTTTCATCAGCTTGAGACGAACTGCACCATTTTGCCCATAGCAAGAAGATTTCTTGCTTTCATCAGAAAGCTGCAGTGACTCTCATGGTGAGAAAAGTTATTTCTTCTCAGACTACAGAAGATACTGACTTCCACCTTGCATACTATTTAGCATTAAGCAACAGGAAATTCAATCAAGAATTTAGAGGATTAAAAAGACGCACACCCCACATACCCCCACAATATATTCCCAGCCTAGCTATTTTACACTACAGGCAAAAGAAGCCACCCTAAGCCTTGAATATTAACTGTAGTGATTGAAATGTTATATAAAAAAAAAGTGCCAAACCTTGGAGGGTGAACATTTTTTGAGTTTGTTGGTGATATATGCAGCGTTCGAGACACAAACCTCCGGCCACCCTTCTGTCTGAGAGCCAGCCCAGGTAGGAATGTGACAGCCTGACAGTCCTGGCACTTAGGTAATGTTACTTGCTCTCCAGATAACTCCTACTACAGCACTTGAAATCTTTAGTCTCTTAGCATATTCAAACTCCCAAAGCACAAAGTAAGAGATAATAAAGCCTCTCTTTATCTGCTCAGTTTTTGTAGCAGTTTCATGCATCAGAGACCTATGCTACTTGTTGTCAGTACTTTTTCACGTAGTAATGTCTTGTTCTTCTGCCTTGCAGCTTTCTGTATCAATCACTGCTATCCAAATATAGGAAAAAATGTGAAGGATTTTAACAATTCAGCTGAATATAACACTCAAAGAACACAATCCAGCATCTTGCATTACATGATCAAAATATAGTAACTAGCTCTACAGCTAAAATATAATAAAAAAGTTTCATAAATTGAACTACCACTGCTGATATGTTATTATTACATTTTAGCTGCAGAGCTAATTAATAAGGTTTGATCAGCTGATTAGACAGCTAGTGTTCCAAGTCTTTTGATCATCAGTGAAGTAATCACTAATCAAGGGCTGCCACAGACAACACAATGCTTATAGAGCTGCAGTTTTGAGAGATCATCACACAGAGAGATCCTGTATTATATCTCTGCAATAACACTGAAAACCCGTTTAAGGAAGCTTTTAGTCCAGGATCACCATGTGGACATATAAGGCAAAAAGTAACAGCTCCCATAGCTGTTACAAATTAAATCAGCTCACTTGCTGTTGGAGGTTCATTTACTTCATTCAATGGCCTATTGGTTTTCTTAATTTAATCCCAGATTTCGTGTCAGTGTGGTCTAGGAAAAGACATTTTCTCTTAGTATCTCTGTATCGCTTTTCTCTTTTGGTGCAGCCTAATTAGATCTGTCCTGCTATTTTCTTCTAAAAATAGAGCAGTTTCCAAACTCAGAATTATCATTCTATGGGATTATTACCACCTCATATAGAAACTGCTGGTAATTGCTTATGTTTTATGAGTAATTCTTAAACTCCTGAGAAAAACAAGCGGTGCCAAGGAGATGAAAAAATGAAACAGGAAGCAATGCAAATAGCTCGGTGATCTGGACTGTCAACCCTGCCTTGCTAACAGGCAAAGTTAAGTGACTAAAGGTTTATTATATCAACTGAGTAATTCTTTTAATCATAAATAGCAGTAATAGAATGATTACTATGAGCAATACTGTATCATAAAACTCCAATTTATCTCTAGACTGATGGCAGGTTTTTTGATAAGAAAAGGCATCAGAAGAGGACTATCACACCTAAAGCCAATTTCATATCTTAGATAATGCAATGCTGTTGCATGTATACTAAAGGTCCACATCCTTCTTGTACACTTTCTCCAGGCTGTCATAACGTGAAGAAATTTAGCTGTATAAAGCATACACTGCTTTAGTGAGAGGTGTCCCTGCCCATGGCAGGGAGGTTGGAACTAGATGATCTTAAGGTCCTTTCCAACCCAAACCATTCTATGATTCTATGATACCATACAACAAAAGTAAACCAACCTAGAAAAAGGGAAAATACTTTGAAGACCAAAAGAAAATTTATGCCTAGAATTCTGTATGGGACAATCAGAAACTGGACTGTTCAGCCCATGGGGAATGAAGGGGAAACAGGGAAGGAGGCAGGGTAGGAAGGGCTGTAGGATGAGCTCAGCCAGAGATGTTGTTAGAAATTAGGGATGGCTTTGCTTCTGTGGTGTCTATACAGCAATTTTTGGCCTGTGTGCTAAATTTGACAGCCTGTATCACAATGTTACACAAAGGTCAAGAAAAATTAAAAGACTTTTGGACAATCTTAGCATTTCTGTGCTGCAATTTTTTTATGTTGACCTCAACTCACTTGTGCTCCATAAACATCCTATGGGCATAACATTATTCAGAATATTCACTGTGCATTTGTGAAATAGTTGCTAAAATATGCATTGCAGATTTTAGAGCAAATCTAATATCTCATTGCATGCAAACCCGACCAACAGAATTTACAATTGCTCTTGTGTTAGCAGAATGAAGGACTGATTTTCTGTGAGTCGGAAGACGGCTTCTCTAATCCTTATTTCCTTGAAAGGCTGTATTGTTGTTTTCATCACTTGACCCATTACTCTTTTCATCATTTAATTAAATTATAAACTCTCTTGCTGATGCCGCTTGCTTGGATATTTTCCCATCCTTTTTTGTGTGAACTCCTGTTCACCTACTGCTTTTTCAATTTTCTAATCTGCTTTGCCATTAACATCACTGCTGGAAGTTAGAAGCCTGACACACAAATCCATTTAAAGCAAGGTCTGGGGCTATTTTTTGATCTGATACAAATTAAACAAAAGAAAAAAATCTAGATGAAATTGTACCATTTCCTCTCCTTTAAGCAAGTGTAAGAAGAATGAATACTTGTCTGTTCTCCCATCATGTGTAGGAGGTGACCTGGGCTGCATTTACATGAGTAGATGGGATTTGGAGGTATGCTGTAAAACAGTCACAGCTCTCCATAACAGGAGAACACTTTTTTCCTTCTTTCAGGAAAATAAAAAAAATTTTTGCAAAGTAAAACCAGCTCAGCAACTTTCCACTAACAAGTCACAGGGAACATTTGCAGCATTTTGTTTTCATTCTTAAGCCTGTTCAACTTATGATGTCCCAAAGCTCCCCTAAAAAGAAACAACCCAAAAAACAGACATCTCTCCCCAAAGCTTTAACGGTTACACTTTCCACGCTGTGAGAACTTTAGTAAAGCTGATATTTATAATGCAGCAGAGAGCCTTGTTTCTTGAAGAACTCTGGGTGTGCACACCGGCAGAACCAGGACAAATGAGGTAGTATATTTGGGTTTTGTTTTCCTGTTACAGTGCTAGTATGCTGACATCACGTATGCTCTGCAGTGCTCACTACCATATTTTCAAGAAAAGAAAAAGACTGTAAATGAAAGTACTTTGTCCATCACAGAACCAACTTCCTAAATTCCAAACCAAGCAGGTCTAAAGTCTGATCTGTGTTTATTTCTCTGTGTGGCTGGAGGGGAACTGTATGCTGTGTTTCTCATATGTATGTCTAAGAATTTCCATTGCAGAGCTGGCAGGCTTACATGGACACATAAAAATAATGTAGTTAAAACTGACACAGTTCATCTGCATCAGTGCTATTTGTACTGGTAGAAAGTTTTTTCCATTAAAACTCTGGTTTATGTCAAATGTTTTCATTATTAACTATGATCACCTGGGCTGTACTTCTGTATCATTCCTCCTTCATGCTCTGTTTTTCTGTTTACCTGCTGTGAACAGCAGCTTCTATACCATTAGGGTTACATACAGCAGAAATGTTTTGCAATTGAGCTGATTACTGTGATCAAGGCCAGTCTGGGTGTCAGAGAATATTAAATGAGGGTGTTTGTAAATCAAGAAAATGAATACCACTTCTTTTATAGACGCTCTACTTCCATTGAAATATCTACATTGGCTGCACATCCCTCTTGTGAATTCCTTGAATGAAAAACTAGCAGGTATTTTCCCTGTAACATACAATTGCTTTTCAATTCCAAGTGTAGCTGCAGACCCTAAAAGTGTTCTCTAGAAGATATTCAGTTGCATTCCAACAACAGTCCCCTTCCTATCATTACCTCATTTAACATGCAGTACTGTATTGCAAGATGCCATTTTCCCATAAAATTGCATTCGTCACTACACAATACACTAAAAAATGTGATTTTTATTTAATTAACAAACTAGTTAATAATTATTTTTTCTGCCTATATTTCTATTATTATTTGTACTGATGTTTCAGGCATGCACAGGCCTCATAATGTTAAAAACTGTATACCCATGTAACCAAAAATCTATACTCAAACATCAATAGGCTGATGAAAGTTTAGTCTTGATTAATTGTAAGATAGAATAATTGAAAGGTCGAGGTTGCAGAAAGAATAAAAGGAAAGCCAGCAAATTTCACACCATAATCCATAACCTCAGCCTACCATACGCTCTGCAGGGTACTAATGCACAAATCACAGGAGAAAACCACTGCTGGTGCTGCTCGTGTTCTTCAGTTTACATGAGGCAATCAGTTTTCAAGGCTCTCTGCCCAGTGTTCAAACTGCAGAATTTCCTTTCATTAACAACAGGCTGGAATCTAAACACAGCCAAGGAGGGTGCTCCCCACTTTTGCCTCTCTGCCCTGCTGTTTACTTGACACAGTACACCTGTGGCAGTGGAGGAAATTTGAAAGATGAATAGTATGGGGCAGGGAGATGCAGTTTTCAGTAGCGTAATACAGAGAGAGACCAGGATAAATGGAACTTGAGTCAAATGTTGCCCTGGGATGTAGGAAGCTTATAGAGATTGTGATATAACGTTGATACAGTGATCTCTACCGTGTGAATAGTATTTTACACAATGCTTCTAGGACTAAAACCAGCTGGTTTTTCATTAATTTTTTTTTTCTTTTTTAATGTGTAAAAACCTCCTTGGGGAGCCCTGTGAAATAGAATACATCTGCTTTTTCAGCTTGTTATGACTTCTGAACTTATAGAACAGACTGTCACTGGATTTTTCTAAATATGCTTCTTTTCCACTCAGATGAGAAAAAGACAGGTTGGTTGCAATCAGTTACTCAGCCTGTCAGCTTTTCAGCTGTCATACCAAACTCGAAGGCTGGCTGCTACATTAAACCAAAACATCAGCCTTATCTTAAAATACCTGCCCTACCAGTAGCACAGAGTAGACATCTCCTTTTCACACAGACTATCTCAAAAGGCAATAAGAAAGAAAGTCTTACTAGATCAGATCAGAGGTCTGCTTTGCCCAGGATCTTACCTGATAGTGATAAGTAAAAGATGTGTAGGGGAAGTATAAGATTAAAATGAGTACGTAATGGGACATCCCTACAATGTTTGACTAGCTTTGTCCAATCATTTCTGCACTTACATAGGCTTTGATTGCTCTCAACGTCCTGTGGCAAGGAAATCCATGGCTCAACTACATGTGTTGTGAAACAGTATTTCCTTTTGTTTGTTTCGAAAACTGCCTTCACTTGATACCTGCTAGTTCCTGCACTGAAAGAACCTCCCAACTGTCATCTCCAGCTTTTTCTTCTTGACCTCTGTTGCAGGGCCATCACTCATTCCTTTTCCAGGTATAAATGTGCTCCTAGTCTATTTGGGTCTTATGTTGAAGCCACTCCACACTGCTGACCATCTCTATTCTTCTCCTCTGTGTCTGCTATAGTCCTTCTGCACCTTTTCTAAGATAAAAAGGTCAGAACATGGAAAACACCTCATTAGAACAGTGCTGAGCACTGAGATGATGGTTTCAAGTATCTATTTATTACAACACGAAGATTTTATTCTTGAGTAACAGTAACTCAGAGCCTATCCTAGTAGGTGTAGGGGTTGGGGGTGCATGTGTGGAGTTTGCACTTGTCTGTGTTGAATTCCACCTGCCAGTTACTATGACAAGGTCTTCCTGCAGTTTCACGTCATTTTTTAGCACCAATTTGAAACAAATCATATGCTGCATCCTGTGCAAAGGAGGATCCTGGTGCAGAAATGTTCCCAAGCTGCTGTAGTGGAAATATAATTTTGTATTCGACTTCTTAAAAAGACTGTCATTTTGTTCTTTGTCACAATCACTAAATCATCTCGTCTTACAGATTCTTTGGCAAGCTGCCTCTTTCTAACATGTTTGAAAAATAGTTTATTATGCATGTTAATGTCTTTTGCAAGTAGTTTCACAAACTTCCCCTTTTTGGGGATGGAGGGAGGTATTCTTCCTTTTAACCTTCCAGACCTTATGATCTTTGCTATTTTCCTGAATTGGACACAACCTTAGCTCACTGAAGGGTGTTTTTTTCAATCGGTTGCCCTCCTACCAACTTTTTAATGGTCTTTCCATGGTCTTTTAAAAGATATGGTGTGTATTTGCTCTGTGCCTCTGGTATACTACTGATGTGATTTAACATGGCAGCCAGCTAAACAACACACAGCCACTTGCTCATTTCCCCTCAGTGGGATGGGGGAGAGAATCAGAAAAAGGGTAAAGCTCATGGGTTGTGTAAGGACAGTTTAATAGGACAGAAAAAGAACTGAAAGTAATAGTAATGATATATATTATCAATATACAAACCAAGTGATGCACAGTGTAGATACTCACCACACACTGACACAGCCAGACCCCCTGGCCAGCTCCCCCCAGTTTTATTGTTCAGCATGACACCATATGGTTGGAATATCCCTTGGGTCAGTTGGGGTCAGCTGTCCTGGCTGTGCCCCCTTCCAGCTCCTTGTGCACCCCCAGCATCCTTGATGGCAAGACAGTATGAGAAGCTGAAAAGTCCTTGACTTAGTGTAGTCACTGCACAGCAACAACTAAAACACCAGTGTGTTATCAACCATATTCTCATCCTAAATCCAAAACACAGTGCTGTAATAGCTACTAGGAAGAAAATTAATTCTATCCCAGCTGAAACCAGGACAACTATTTTTAAATTATCTGCATGCCATATTTAAAGACTTTACTCTTTAAAAGTTTAAAGTTTCCTCTTTTATGTAATCGTACATATTTTTAAACACATTTTTACAAAATTTCCCTTTTTGAAATAAGTCACAATGATATAGATGTGGAGTGGTTCTATTGGACCTGCTAGGCTGTTGGATGGGAGCCTATTCTGGTCACTGTTACAGAGTGCCTGTTCCACAGCAGCATTTATGAATCAAGTCCAGTATTACTCACGGCAAAGTAAAGACCTGATTGTTTCATCTAAGGTTCCCTGAGTTCTTGGTCCAGAAGAAAGTCAGTAAGAACAACTAAACAATTAATTTTGACACTAGGTCTCAACACAGCATTAGCTGATACACCCAGGAGTGTTTGCAATCTCCTGTCACAGCCATGTTTCTCATCCCTGTGTTCTCATCTCTACCAGCATGTCACAGGTGTTGTTGCATTCCAGGGGATCACTGGTTCATATAAGTATTATATAGGTTTCATATAGGTGACAGAGGAAGGCCCATTGAGCATTGCCAAAATAAAGCAAATGACAAAAAGACAGAAAGATTTCTAACCTGCTTAGAAAAGTCAATGAAATTTCAAGGCCTGAAACAGACAGACTTTGATGAATTTAGAAATGTAAAATTAATGTTGGAACTAAAACTACAGAAGTTCAAATATAAGGGTCTTGCCAAGTGTGAGAACCTAATGTCTGGGCAGCTTTGAATGTATCACCTGTTTCTATGTCTTTGCACTGTATTACATTGCAAAGAGATGAAAGCAGAAAACTGTTCATTAAGGGTGGTTTATTACCTGTGGGTCCCACAGGGTTTGGTATTCTGTAATAAAAATTAATTAATTAAGTTTTAATTAATAAAGTAAAAATTAATAAAACTGTAATAATCTATGTAGAAGTCAGGCTAGCTACAACAGCTAGTGAAGGTAAGGATGGTGGAAAGGAATGAAAGTATTTAAAGAAACGGTACAACAAAAAGAGGGGTAAACATAAATAAGTCTTTTGTCTTTCTAATCTTGAAACATTCATGTCCTTGTTTAGAATGAAAAAGATGCCTAAGACAAGTAGGGTATTGTACTGAAAAATATTGGCTGCCCAATGGCTTTGGAAAAAAACATGCCATGTTCACAAATACCTCCCCTGACCTGTTTATTAAAAAGGACAATAAATGACTGAGCAGTGAATATTCAGGGCCTGGGAGATTTTATCAGGCATAATGTTTCTGAAAAAAATGGTATGATACAGTTGGCTGTGGGAAGAACTATGAGTTCAGGTCTTTCTCAGGTCAGCTGATTCTGTTCCCTTTCTAATTCCATGTACAGATGCTATTTAACATTTTGCCAATCTTCTGGGAAAGTCTGTCAAACAAAGGTTTTGAACGTGACTTGCACAGATTCCTGACTGCCATTCACAGCCTGGACATTTTATGAAGTCCTTCACGGATGACCGTGTTTTGTTTTATTTTTTTATGCATTTCATAAAGGAAGAACTCTGAACTAAGCCACTGTGATTGCACTTAATCAACTTGCAAACAACACACAGAAAAGAATTCATTATATGACTACAGTGAATTCCTGCTATTTAAGGGCAGTGTCATTATGAATAGAGCTTACTGAAACCAAAATGTCTGAATTTATTTATAGATCTTGTGTACAAATGAAAGGAGCAAAAGAGTTTTAAAACATCTGATATGATTGCTCTAGTGTTCACTTTCCTGGAAGTTAGCTGCGACAGGGATAAGTGATCAAGAGTGAGACTTTGTGCTCATTGTTTACCTGTATCTGCTGCTGTTGAAGTCTGCAGGAAATCCGTCATTTACCTCACAGGAAAAAGAATTATGCCAACACTAAGCTCTTCTGGAAGCATATACTTCTGAAAAACACAGAAGACTGCAGCTAATATGATTCTAGTGTTTCAGCAGTACTAGGACGCAGCATTCAAAAATGCGAAGTATTTTGCCCTTGGAACTACAGAAATGTTTTAGAAACCATTATCAGGGAGGTTGACACTGTACCCAGCAGAAGTACAAATAAATAACCTTTCAGTAATGTGTGCTCCCTGTGCCACCACTCTTAAAGGTACTTTAAAAAAATCAATAGATTGATAAAATATTTTATTAATCTAAGATTCTTTTTATCTGCCTGGGAAGAGTAACAGCTTTAATAAGTTACAAAGAGAACTTTTTTAGACTCTATTTAATCACATGGAGGAAAAATGATCCAGTTAGTGGTTTCAGATATTTTATACCACTGTGGTAATTTCTGGCGCCAGCATACCACTAACATCTGCACTATTTCGCAGAAAGGACCGTTACAGACACTGTATATGCTAGCAAATATTCATGGATTACCTATGAAGGTACTGATGTCAGTCAAAAAGAGCCCCACAGGAGTCCACGGAGTTACCTCAGAAGAAATTAGATCAAAATCAGGCTTTGTATCACCGCTAAAAAAGTATTGGGTTTTTTTTCTTTCTAAATGTGTAACTCATTAATCCCTTGAAAACAAGTAATGCCCCACTAATTCTGTTTCTTTCATAATTTCCTGGCCCTGGCCTAAGTCATATATCTTGTTAATTTATTGGAAGAACTGCAGATATTGACTTCTGACAACTTTTACTGTTGTTATTATAATTATTTTTATTATTTACTTAGGAAAATCAGCACACAGAGTCTACTGGTCACTGTCCGAAAGAGCTTTCTCCCTTGTCCACTGACTTCTAAGGGACATGGATTGAATCCAAACAGACTTGCAAGACGTTTTCACTTGAGGGTCGTATCCTAGCATGGAATTATTTCAAGCAGAGCTGACTAGGAATTTGGCTCATTTGCACTTTCTCTCATGGTGGTGTTGCCCACCAGGTTCATGATGACAAGTGAGCAGGAAATTTCACCACTGCATCATCAGAATGTTTCAGATTGCTCCAGGTGCAGCATGGAGCCAACCTTTCTGTAGAAACCCTGAGATGTGATACACAATGAAATCACTGTCTCTTGCTCTCCTCACAGCATGCTTGAATAGGCTGTGGTGAAACCTCCCCGGGGAGACAACGGAAGCCCTATCACTTTAGTCATTTAGAGCTGCATAGTAGGAAACACTTATGAATGTACTGTAGGGAGCAATTCTTCTTGGCAGGGACTGTGTTAAGTGATGTAAGAGAGGGCTTTTCAGCTCTTATTTCTATGCCTTTGAGGATATAGTGTTGCTATTTGGCATTTCTAAGCAGAGGACTGAGCCTCAAAAGGAAAGATACAAAAGAGGAGATAACCAAATAACTGATTTCCTTGCATGCTTTCCCTGTATTCAAGGAGTCTTCAGAATTGAGATGTTGGGCTAGAGGTAAACACTGATAAAGTTACGAGGATCTGAAAAGTAAAGTGGTTATTGCTTTGTCCCTTTGGGTCTGTTTTCCCCATTATTGTCTTCATATTTTCTGTCACACCATTGTGCACAGATGTTTTTCTTAAATAACACTGGATGGTTTCAAATCCATGTCAAAAATTTTTATGTGCTGTGACATCTACAAGAAACTGGCAGACAATCATAACTTTGTAGTTTCAAAAAGGTAATAGTGCAATTAAAAAACCTGGAAACAAAATATTTATTACTAATCAGATGATGGTCAATGATAGATATACAAGTGCTGTAATCATGTTCATGCTAGTTCTTGCTAATCTTCTATCAGTCTTTTTTCACTCTTTTTTTCTCTCTTCAGCAAGCTTTTCATTAAGTAAATGGAGCTCTGCCAGATTCAGCTTTCATTCATATCATTGTAAATCATGGCTGAAACCTGTGGTATTATTCTTGCTTTCTCCACGTACAACTTAGATGAGCTTTTAGGCTGTTGCCTTAGGGCTCCATACATCTTGATATCTTTTGGAAAAGCATATGAAAAGCAAAAGAACAGTTCTGAGGCATCTTTCCAATCCCTTCCCCCTCCCCTTCCTCTCCTCTCCTCTCCTCTCCTCTCCTCTCCTCTCCTCTCCTCTCCTCTCCTCT
>NW_009918522.1:14955-29627 GCF_000696875.1 Nestor notabilis
TCCCTTCCCCCTCCCCTTCCTCTCCTCTCCTCTCCTCTCCTCTCCTCTCCTCTCCTCTCCGTCGGTATCTTTCTCTCTTTCTTTGCTTGTCAGCTGCCTCAGGCTCATGTTATCTTCCCTGACTTTCTAAAAAAAAAAAAACCAAAACAAACGTGATGAGCTAGTGAGGTAATTTGGAACATATCCCAGCATTCCAGCAATACTGTGTTAAAAATCTGAACTACCCACAGTTCAGAGTTGCTACAATGGCATACCTACTCCTTCTGCCATCTGTTTGTTCTCTCACCTGCAAGCCTGTTCACATGCTAAAATCTTCTCATGTCAAAAATCATGCATAGTGTTAAGCTTCATAAAAGCATGAAATGTGAGACTTCAGTAATAGCGACATACTTATATGGCAGCATTCACACTAGGATTTTCTTGCTGCCTTAGGTGGAGTTCAAGTATTTTCTTTTGTATCCCATCTCTAGGGAATAAATTGTTCAGTTGTTACATTTTTTGTTGACTCAGAGTCTGAAATTAGTGCTGTTCAAGCATCCTATCATTTTAAAATGCCCCAGGCTTTTGATAGCTGAGCAACCTCTCGATAAGGTTGTGTTATGTTAGGAAAACACAGGAGTAGGGTCAGTGACATTGCTAAGCCATTCAGTAAGTTATGAAGGCAGATGTGCTTTGGAAATACCTAAGTGGTTACATAGAATAGATATAGTAGACAACACAACAACCCCTAACTGAAACTGGCTTCCAATCCTAGTTAGGTCACAAGTGATACATTTCAAACTTCCAATTCAATGTGTTACAAACCCACTAAGCAATTTCTATAGATGGCAGTTTCTGCTCAGCAACTGCTGAAGATGGCAGTCACTGGACTTAGAACAATGATGTTCTCTAGCACCCCAGCTGGGTTTACAAGGGTGAAGTACCTCCAGCGCATGCAGGTTTTCAGTATTCAGCCCAGCACAAAGTTTCATTATTTATCAGGCACTGTGCTAACAGGGTGCCCCAGAGTATTTTGTTTCTAAGAAATTCTTTTTCCCTCTTTCCTTTCCACTCTGTTGATGTCATCCTGCTACAATTGACCTCCGCTATATGCCTCAAAACAGTTGCTACAAATCTTGCTTGCAATAGGGCAGCAAAACCTTGTCAGTGTCAGAGCCTTGGAAAGCCAGGATGGAAGATGCTGCTGAAGAGTAAGGCAGAAAACACAGGATTGCGGTTTCTGCTGAGGCAGCATTGACTGTTTCTGCCTTCACTTCTACCATCCCTTAGAAGCTTCCCCTATCTTGCTCTTTTCAGCCTCTTCCTGTGACTGTGTTCCAGCTCTGACCAAGGGTGGAATCAGGCCCCTGCCTGGCACAAACCCTCATGCTTGGGGCAGGAGACAATTTTGCCTATGCTGCAGGCAAATTTTGAGCTGGTTCTTGTTACCTAGCCACAAGGTTCAAGTTTTATCTCAAAAAAGTATAATTTATTTCAGTTCTCTCTGCATCTTCCTCAGCAGATTACACTGTCCCCTAGTTGCATCATCCTTACACAAGCCTAATGTTGCATGAGATAGGCGATCGCACAGTGAATATATGCATTCCTTTAGGACTAATAATTTAAATTTGGCTTCCAGTATTTTTTTTCTGTATACAGTCTGAGGCCAAAGGACATAGCCCCCCTTAGTGTTTAGGAGATGCTAGATAAAGAGAAGTTGAAAAGAACGTGCTGTGTTGAGTGCTGTAATTGCTGACACATTCCTGTGGTATACTTGATCATTAGAACAGCTCACTTAAAACAATATTTTCTTTATAGAAAGGAAGTTGGTAATCGAGTTGTTATGCTTCTCTGCTTTGCATTTTCAGTTTAAATATTCAGCTGGCATTCAGTGTATGGTTATTGGTTACCAGAGCATGTTGATTCAAATTTTCATTATACAACTGCAAGCTGATTTTGTTGAATGCTATTTAAGCATCTTACTGGTGCAGATTTTCACGTATGGGCCTCTTGGATTTTAATCTTGAATGTGGACCATTTGAAAATACTAACACTAATTTGTAATCTCTAACTGTTCTGTGATTAAAATGCCTGTGACAGATTTTAATTTGGTCAAGTCCATCACCAAACCACAGGGACCAAAATGAACTAGTTATAAAAACCATGCGAGGAAATACATTATTTTAAGTACAAATCTAGCTCTGAAGTGTATGAGACTAAGTGGAGCCTTGCCAAAACAACCCATTTTACTGTCTGGGCATGAGCTAAACCTGTATTATTGATGAGTTTCTAGTGTTTTGTGGCTGGAGTGTAAAGTGATACATGGAAATAGCAGTCTTACATAAGTCCTACTTCTTGCCTTTAAGCTGATAACCCAAGTTATTACCATTACCATCTCATCACTTCCCGTCACTCAGTGTCATTCTGCTAGCCCAGCCATTTCCACTCTCTGCTGTGAAATGCCATCATCTCACTGTTGCCCTCACTGCCCAGCACCAGGTAAGCCCCATCTGAATCCCAGGTTCTTCTCTCTACTCTTCCTGTTCAGACTGCCTTTGCCATTACCACTCTTCCCCAAATTTTCTGGACACTTGTAAAACCAACAGAATGCATTCAAGTGGTTACATGATGGAAATGAAACTATGAGAAAAGGGAAAAGATCGTTTATCTTCTTAAAATCATGGAATTGTTTGGGTTGGAAGAGGCCTTAAAGATCACCTGTCTTCATAGGAGAGGTGCTCCAGCCCTCTAGTCATCTTTGTGTCCCTCCTCTAGACTTGCTCAAGCAGAACTGTGGAACACGGTTCTGCTAGTTACTATTTTCCATGAAACCTCTATGGAAAAGATCCTGCATTATAGAGTATGGACTTCATTGTGTTGGGATTCATCTGCTTTCTCTTCAAGTTATATGTCTTGTCCACATTTACCATCTCTGCTCCCTTAGAAGGAGTGATACTGACACTTCAGGAAAGTAATTCAGTGCACCTATCTGAAACATCTGCTTTAAGATAGGGTTACCTGTACCCCTCCACTGAAAATAGAAGTTGTCTAAACAATTAACTTAAGCTAAATGCTAACCTTTAATGTCTTGGGTTAGGTCAGATGAATCCTGTGTCAAAAGAGTAATCATAGTAGCTCTTACAGAGAGTGTGGGACAGGAGAGGGTTGTATTTCCAAGCAGGAATTTACAAAACTACTTACTGTGAGATTATTATTCTTCAGTATGCCCTGAAAAGTTAGAAAGTCACCCTGAATGAAGTCCTACTGGTTGAGTTAAACCTACAGCGCCTTTCTTGGTAACAGCCACTGTCTTATTTGTTACAGAAATGCAAAATGAATACCACAAAATCCTGCTGGAAAATCCCGAAGTAATTAATGCAGATGTAAATTGCCTGGGCATGTTAGTTAAAACTTTAAATCCTGCATACTTGATTTAAAAGACAATTTAAATCTCACAAAACTACTAAGGTAAATAAATCCTTCGTTAAAACAGAAGTGTGCTCATAAAAGTCATCTAGTCTGTGGACTAGGACTTCTGTCAGCAGTGACTTCCTGTGTTCCCTGGACTGCGTGAATGACGTGTATCCCTGCTGTGAAATACTGAGCTTACACTATGTCCAGATATTTTATGAGGTCTTTAGTCTTTCAGTATTGCTTGAGGACAGTTTGTAAACAGTATTCAAAGTCCCAATCTGAGACCTGACAGAATGTAATTCTGCCGTGAATTAACACAGAAATAATAGTTAGCCAAGTCTGGACTGATCACCTAACTGCCTTT
The DNA here is from genome assembly GCF_000696875.1 of Nestor notabilis. NCBI lineage: Eukaryota > Metazoa > Chordata > Aves > Psittaciformes > Psittacidae > Nestor > Nestor notabilis. The sequence continues at coordinate 18,713 of NW_009918522.1, forward strand.
GCTGGTCAGCAATGAGAAGAAATCACAGGGAAAGTAATCTCGTCCTGAAAAAGGCAGATAAAATAAACAACTGAGAAACCCTTTTTACAAAGGATGTGAATGTACCGATTTAGGTATAGGTGAATAAAATTTTCTTTAGCTTCATGTCAGGCAAGATGAAGAGAACATTCCTCTTTTCAGGATGTCAGAACATAACCCTTGCAAAACAAACAGGCAGATGGAAATTGTCACGCAGGAATACCACATCCAACTCTTTATTTCAAGTTTTAACAAGTGAAATTATTTCTAAGAAGCCTAATTAAAAGAGGATTTAAAAATTCAGCTAATATTTGCAGATTTACCATATTGCCCACTTCCACAAACATATGCCTCTGCTTGCTTCACCTTTTGTCGTTCCAGATCTATTTTTAGTTCATTTGCTATTAGAAATTCTTCACACTGTTGAACACTAAAGCGCACTGGCAGCTCAGGAAGAACAACAGTGAAAGATCTACAACATGGGTTTCTTGAAGCTCCGGTTTTCTGTTAGAGACTGTTAGAAGACTATTGGATTGGTTTTCAAGTGAGGCTTCAAAAGAGTAACCCAGAAACAGAATGTCTTAAGATTTAATTGCAAATTGTTAAATTGCAAAATCTAACAATTTGCAATTTAATTGTTAAATGGAGCAATTACTGCATAGTGTGAATGTCTCAAGTTCAGCCTCTGAGTATTCTTTGAGCTTGAAATGCGTTGCACCAACAAACAGCCCCACAATTTAATGTAAGCAAATCCTTTTACTGGCATAAATTTTTTGTACTCACCATGAGGGAGAGAAAAAGAGAAGTATGGGTTCAGTTTTCCCTCTTCTACATCTGAGATATTGTTTATTCTGCAGTGCATTGTTTATTTTAGCTTGGTATTTTTTTTTTAAATGTCTTTACTAGACTAGAGCGCTACAATTTTAAGCCTCACAGGCAAACTTCAGCAAGTTATGAATAACTGGGGAGTGGGATTTCAATCAAATTCAGGAACGAGAACTAAGCAAAGAGAGGAATATTCAACCTTTTCATGGAAGGATTGAGTATTCTTTTCAAAGTCATATATCAAAAAGCCACACACAATGGAAACATTCTCTCTCCCTAGAACATAAAAGAAGAGGGAACTGCCTGTTATGTGTTCTGAAATGATCCCTTTTCATTATAACTTCAGAATTTTTCTCTCTGGGGATCACTGACTTCAAACCATGAAGAAAGGGAGAAACGACATCATACTATTTCCATTAAAAGCAGCCATGCGTAACCTATATTTTTTCCTTTCCTTTTTTTTCTCCATTTCACAATAATATTTGCATTCCAAAAAAAGTATTCTTTTTTTTTTTTTTTCTGATGAACTGAGGTTAAGCAAATGAGGTTGCTGCCGACAATGCTGTTCATACCACTTGCATCCGCCTTGTTTTAAGCCAGGAGCAGAGAAACTGCTATGTCTGCGTGAAATTCATTAGAAAACAAAACATTCTATCCTTCTTCATTTGGCCTGATCCTTCGTGTTTACCATAATTAAGTTATAAGAAAACCATCTTACACAACGTTCTCTCGGTCTTCTAAATGCGTAAGCTAGAATTGATTTTTTTAAAATAAATGATCCCATGTACAGTGTATTCATAAAACTTTTGTGTGTGAATAGTTAGAAAAGAAATAAAACCAAATGATTCAGAGACAGTAGAAGAGATCTGGAGAAAAGGTAATAATATGTATGATAAGGCAAAGGTTTCATCTGACTTTTAATACAGTGAAGAAAAATAAAATTAACAAAGAACAGTCAGTATAACACAAAGAATATAAATAGAAAGAGCAACATAGTTCCAGAGAAGAATTTTTCAAGGTCTGATGACACTGAAGCAAGAAGCTAACTTTGGACATTTCAATATTCGAAATATAAGATTACTGTAGCAAGGATTTAGAGAGATAAAAAATGAATGTAAGACATAAGTAGACTAATAAATGAAAGACAAAACAGCACTCATCATTCACATATTGTTCTTTAGATGTTCAAAGCAGTGTACAGACATGATCAATTAACTCCTGTATAGTATCTGTTTAAGGCAGGTAGATTTTTAATCCCATTTTTAAAGACCAGGAAAATAAATCAGAAATGTAAAATGGCTTAACCAGGGACCATATAAAAGGATGAGGCGACTTTAGTCTCATTCATGTGTTTATTCCCCCAGATGACAATGCAGCACTAATCAAAAAATTTGTCTAAAGCATACTATGTAAGGCAGATATTTAATTTTCTACATTAAAATCATAGCAATTATAGATGCCATGATCATTTCTGAATTTCTGAAATGTGAGCTATCAGAAAAAAAAGAAAAAAGATAATGGTATAAAACTATTGAAAACTAGAGAAAACTTGCATTAAAGTTTTCATATTTTGTAAATAAAAGGCAACACGAAATCATTCAGATGGTACTGTGTAGAGGGCTGAAATGGTTTCTCAAAACATATTTTACCAGTCCTGTTGCTGCAGTTACTTAAGCATAGACTCTTCCATCTCTGTGCATCCTCACAAGGTTGTGCTAATAGTATTTAGAGCAACTCACAAATTGCAAGCAAGATTAAAAAAATTATTTAACATTTGCACATTGATGCAAACACATGATGTTTGATTTAACTTGCTATCAGCTTCAAATCACTGACCTTTGCAACATTTACATGCCACTTGCATTTCTGCAGCCACACACGTTAGCAAGACTCCATGAATGCAATATAACTGTAATTGCTAGTGAATATCGGGAAAAACTGTTTTGAGTTCATTAGAAAAAGTAATCTTCTCCAGAAATGAAGACTGCAAATCTTGCTATGGGATTTGAAATTAAAAGGTACTCTAAAGATGTTCGTTGTTATGATCAGTATAAAGAAAACGACACTTGCAATATGTTTGAACAGGATATATGATTGCTATTGTCTCATATTGTTTGTTAGAATAACAACACAGTATAGCAGCAATAATTTTGTATTGCCTTTTCTGGAATTTAGGAATGTAACACTGGATACTGAAAACACTTCTATTTCTTCCTGATGCTTCTGAAGACTTAAGACATGAATATATTTCTTTTGCTGTCATCAATTCATTCTCACATCTATATTGGTTTTCAAAATGTTTTCAAAAATGTTTGCTGAATAACTATGGGAAGTGATCTGGATGTCCAAGTGATGTTAGATTCTTCCTTTGTTTTATGAAAGTTGTGTTCTGTTTTACTCCTAGCCTTTAAGTGGTTTATGATCTTTTTCCACTGCAAGTCATCTGCAAAAAATTGATTAATATGCTTTCTTCCAATCATTCCTGAAACTATTTCACACAGAAAACCCCCAGAAGGCACCTTCTCTCAATTAGCGCTGGAGGGGTTTTTTTTAAGGCATTTCTCTGCATTCCCATATTACAGATTATGACATCAAAAAACTGAGATTAGGATCAGAGTCTGAACAAGCAGGAAGGACATATGTTCTTAGGGGGAAAGATCTCACACACAGAGATATTTTCAGTAAATGGCAGATTATAAAAGCTCAACGAAAGCCTGGGCTTTAAATAGGCTTATTTTAAATGCTGTTCATTCCTTTGCCACTTTTAAAGCAAGAATTGGTCTTCATGAATACAGAAAACTGAGAGCATGAGATCCAGTGAGTTGTAGCAAAAGCCTCGATGAGGTACCTCTTACTCCTGGAAGCTTTCACCAGATCCCCATGAACAGTGTTGCTAGCTTTCACCATGTTTTCCTGAGGAACCAAAGTGACTTGGTCTTGATTTAGACCTCAGACAGTTCTAAATGACAAAGACGAGCCCTTTCTGCCTCTAGAGAAAGAACAACCCAGCCATGGCCAGAGAGGCAGAAGATGACAGAAAGCTATTCCTGAGGGAAGGCAATTTTTGCCATCATACTTACGCTTATTCAAGTTGTCTTTTTGCCCTGCATGAGGAAGGATGTTAGGAGGGGAGACATTTGGTGGTGCCACCTAGCCACAGTCCTCTCCTTCTCAGGGCTGGAGAGGAAGTAGGGAGGTGAAATAAAGGCTGAATTTCCGCAAACTCTGGCTGAATGGTGATTTTTGATCCTCTTGAGGTCTGCCAAGGCACAGAGGAAGGATAGTCGTCCTTGTTCTGGAGTCCCTGCTTTATGGAGACCCTCATCCTTTCTTAAGCATAGAGCATTGAGATAAGAATTAAAATTAAATCTGGGGTCACTGGGGTGGTTCTTATCTTTTCTGATGGATTTGCATACTGCCATGGTTGAAAACAAGCTTCAAGGCAGTGGCCAAACTAATGCCCAATCTTAGGCACCAGCAGTTTATTTTAATAAAAAAGTGAAAAATATTCGTCATGATTAATGATGAATGATTATTTGTGAAAAATATTTGTCATGATTAATGAGCTCTAATATATAGTCCCATCAGATGAATTTTTAACAGAATATGATGTTTAACTTGATGTCACCATAAAAGCATACTGGATGTAGAAAATAAGGAAGATTATTTTGATAGTGTAGAGTAGCACAAATTAGTTAGAAAGGTAGCCTCAATGTTTAGGTATCAAAAATATCTGTTAGTTATATAACAGATACCTTGATTTTGGAGGCCTATTTGCCTTCTTGTTATCTACTTAAATCAGACATAAACTTGCTCAATCAAAGATGTGATGATATTAAAAAATAGGGCCCATATTCTGAATGTTAAATGTATAAAACCAGCTTTTTTTTTTAATTAATCAAAAATTCCAAAATTAATAAATCCCTTTGGTGTCCCAAAGCCAGTACTTCCTGGGCATTTTCCTCAGTGATGCACCTTCATCCAGTAAGAAAACCAGCTATGCAATCTGTCAGATGCATTTGAGCATTATTTCCATGGTCAGCTACACAAGAGCTGCATGACAACAGAAGCAGAAAGCAATTTAACTTACGCACATCATTAGGAAAGAGCTGCTTGTCTAGTACCACTATGATAAATGTAAATGTTATTGTTTAAAATCACAGCTAGCTGTTTCCAAGGCTGTAAGGGAGTGGAACCAGACAGGAGAGTGCAGTGAGAAATGTATTTTAACCTTTTCTTGCCACTTGGAGGAATTTATTTTTTCTACATAAAATCTAAGCTACTGTATACTTTTTAGGGTTTTAAAAAAATTGCAGCATTTGCACTGCCTATATAAAATGTCATTATTTTATTAATCCACTTGATGTTTTTGCATGAACTCTAAGCACACTGTGATCCTCCTGTTAAGGAATTTTTAGAATGTGTTTTAACCAACATAAAATTTTAAAAGTGATCAGATGAAAACGTTTGTCTCTTAACATAATATGTATTATTATGCTGTATGCTTAACCACTTAATTATCTTTCTACTTGAATTCAAAGGAAATAATTGATCTGATCCAAGTGTTTTTTCATACTTAGAGAAGAAAGCTATCTTAAGACAAAGAAAATACTTTAATTTTGTGGTTTGATCCTATATTGTCTGGAGATCTGAAAATATAATTCTAGCATTTCCCCTGAAAGGCATTCATTCATAGAGAAAACCAAAAGGAAAGGAAGTGGGAAGGTCATTGGGCAATACTTATTTTTTGTGAACCTACAAGCTAAGGCTAGAGTTGGTTTATTGGGTCAGATGATACTTCATCATACGAAGAAACATCTTTAAGAAATTAGGAACATCCTAGTGGCTTAGTATGAGCATTCCATTTATAGTTGACTGAATTAAACAATGCATTTTCTTGAGAGGCAAAAGGAAACTTTCCTCCCCCTACTCTTCTGATGTTTAATTTTAAAGTTTCCAACCGCATATGGTTGATGTGCTGAGGACTGCTGGAGCAATGAAACCAAGAATAAGAATTTCACACTATAATTTCATGAACATTAGGAGACATAAGAGCCCATTGTTAAGCAGTATTGACTGACCCAGAAATCAATCTCTTGAATATATACACGTCTACTAGTTAAAGAGAATACAATGTAACTGATTACTACAGCCTTCAATATGCCATGTGTTAAAAGCTGAGAAGGCAATCATTGCATAGGAAAGAAGGTAGGGTAAAAAAGAGAGAGTTAAGATAGCATATAGAAAAATTAAAGACAAATTTTATTGTACACAGGTTTACTATCACCCGGAAGAACAGAATTATGGGGTTGTTAAGGTAACATTTTCTCCTGGAAGTAGGAAAGGTGAACAGCCTTTTTAAGGACTTTTTGAGCCATGAACTAGGCATATTGATGTCTAAGAAACTTGGGACTGTAAAAATAAAAGGAAGATGGAAATAAAGAGCTAATTCTCATACTTCTACAAGGTAAAGGGCCAGTAGTAGAAAGGGAAAGACACTCATAGGCGTAGGACTGCTTGAGGTCACTGATATGTTCATCTGATTTTTTTTTCTACTCCTGGAACTTACAGAATATGCAGGAAAGAAGAGGAAAAGGTAGATTTTTTTGATAGCCTCCTTTTCAAAATGGAAATCTTTCTTCAAAGGCTAAACATCTTCTGCTTCTTCAGCTGGAAAAATTCACATTCAGCTCCAAAAACGCAACAATGCACAAAACCACTAAAATACAACACAACTCACAGAATCAAAACTCCTGAAGCACAGAGGTATGAGCACTTTGTCTATGGAGAAACATTCATGCAAAGCATGAAATGCAGACATACACACTTTATAGATATCACTGACAAGTATGTCTAAGAGCAAGGTAGAAGAATAGGATGCAGTGTTTTTTTCATTATTGTCACCTCCCTCTGTATAGCATAGATGTTAATACAAGATTTAATAAAACCTAGTGGCATCTTTGTAGTACATTCATCAATTTTTAAAGCTTTAAAAATTAAAGAGAATATTCATTTTCTGAAATAGTAAGTTTTGTCCTGAAAGTATTTAATTCTTTATTAGAAACATTTTTGTCCCAACCATAACAAAGTTTGTAGTTTTTTGTTTCGTTGTTTTTGCTTTACAGAATGTTCGTATTTTCAGGATAATATCCTTCATAGATGTACTTATATACTTAAAATTTTATTTTTCAATTAAAAGATAATGATAGAAAAATTTCAGTTGTTCTATCACTTCTGGATTGCCCACTTATGTGAAGGGCAAAACATTTTTGAAACTATGCTCTCTATTCAAGTCTTGCCAGCACACTGTTTTTCAACTTAAATAAATTGAACCCATCAGAAGACTTTGTGTTATTCTTCCTCCTGTTTCATTCTATGCCAGTCTCAGCACTTCATGATATACAGCTATTCCTTCCTTCCTTCAACAGTTCCCTTCAACATTTTTACAGTATTTTCTGACTGCAGCAGCTCCCTGCATTTGAAATCTGTTCATATAATTTTGTAATCCTAAAGACTTAACTCTCCTTTTGTACTTATGTTTATCACATCCAAAACCCATTTTCAACTCTTTTGACATTATTTCCACCAAACCACATTGGAGAACACTAAATACACTTCATAAATTCCCATTCTTAAGCATCAAAGAACCTATACCAGCCCTACTGGCATTGCAAGCCATATTACATCTTTTGTAGATTGATACACATCTGCAGGGGGCAAAGTCTTTCTCATATTTCTTTAAAACTGCAGCTTAAAACTAAAAAAAAAAAAAAAAAAGGAAAAAAATTAGCATTTTAATACAAACACAAGAACATCGTTCACTTGTGAAACTGCACTGAAGTCATCCAGAACAGCATACTCCAAACACAAGTATACCACATAAAACACACCTCCTTCTGTGGCTACAACACTCTCTGTTTCTTGTATACAGATGTTAGAGTGGACAGTATGGGGAACATCTCATGTTGCACTCTGATGACTACCAAGAAATACTACTGACAGTCTCTGCTCTCTGTCTCTCTCCCTCTGCATTCAGCTTGGTCCTCTGCTCCACTGTAGGGAGTTTACAGCATAAATTACAGGGACACTAGAAATTTCTGGAGGGGTGCTTAGAGAGCCCACAGACACTTTGGGCTCTTTTCAGAAAAGGAGGTATTTATGCACATAAATTCTGCCTTTCAGCAAATTCAGTGGAAGCTACAGGGCTGTATGATTCTGGAAGGCAGCGAGGAGAAGGTCGTGCAGAGGAGGGATACAACCACATACTACACCAGGCGATGCTGGTGGCTCTCCCATCCTTACAGGAGAAGTTAATCTGTCCCTGAATTAGGTCATAATATGCGAGTCCTATCCTTACATACATAAAAATCTGAGCACCACAATGCCTAGATTTTCTACCCCACAGAGGAATTCAGAATCCCTCCGTGGCACCTCAGACTCCCAGTGCTGTTAATACACAGCATTAGCCTAGGGTGCAGGACACTTAGGAGTAGCACGATGGTTTCCTCGCCCTATGGCACCCAAAGGAAGGAAAAACCTAAAATGAGCATGCTAACCATACCTACAGCTACAAATAGAATGGACCTAAGGGAGGGCATGTTTTCTGCCTTGAAAGATAAATTCTCTAAAATACACTCTTTGGAGCAGGAACCAGCAGCTGTCCCAGCTGTGTCTTTTTGTCCCCAGCCTTCTGAATCCAGCGTCAACAGGAGAGGCAGAGAGATCTCCCCTCACACTAAGCTATAGTCTGGTAGTCAGTGCAGCCTCATAGGAAGTAGGGATTTGAAAGGCAAAAGCCAAGCTCAGATCCTCCACAGTCTAGCTGTGTAAACTGACTTCTAAATTACTGTTTAAAGGGATTGATGCAAACCAAACCAAAATAAACCCAAAAAACCAGTGATGTTGCTTTTTGTAGGTAGCCAGTTACAGTAGATTTTTGAGGCTATTCCAAGGATACCTTTGACCAAGCACCTCTAAGGACTTAGAAAAGGAAAGACACATCTCTGAACCTTGATCAGGCTTAGATGTGAACTGGAACTTGGCTGTCCAGCTCTGTTTCAGGCAAGATACTTTTGTTTATTCCCTATGATAGACATTTTAGGTGTCTATACAGTTTTAGGATATAAAGTTTCTTTATATTTAGGTGCCACCTGGATTAGGTTAGAATTGCCTAAGAACTTTTAGGATATTTTTTCTTCTCATCTGGTTGATCAACTTTCTCCCAAGTTCTATTTTCTTCCACTAGATCTGTTTGTTTTAGATTTGTCCACTGAGTGAGAAAGGAATGGGCTATGTCTTGCAGAAGCAATGAATTTTTGCAAAGTTCGTCCACTGTGTCATTTTTCTGCCAGGTAATGGAAAGGTTTCGTATATTTGTACCTTTTTTATGAACAGTTTTGCTGCAATTTTTTTTTTATGGAGAGAAACTGCAACTTTTAATTGACTGAGATGTGCTTCAAGATGAGTTGGTCATGGAAAAACATGCACTTTGACATGAATCAAAGCAACAAAAGGAGAGAAGAAGAAGAAAGCATCCTAAAGTATAATTTTAAGGAATTTGATGATTTTTTTTTTTTTTTGTGGGAACGTGAGGCAGTGAAAAGTAAGCTGCATAAATCTGTGTTGTTCATTAAAAGAACACAATACTGTTCAGGCATGACCATGCTCCTTCCTATTAAAGACAGTATTGACATCTGATCCAATCTGGGGAAAAACGGCTGATGAAAAAAGGGATTTTGGTGAATAGATTTCCATTTAAACCTAGTGACAGCAAGACAATGAGTAGATATAAGCAGCTTCCTTAGACCTAATTCAGTAAAGGTTTAAGGAAATAGAAAGACACTCAAAAGGCTGATACAGTCTGGTGGCAGGGCATAGCGAACTTCCAGTGGTTCTGCAGAAGATCTGTTATTACCTAAAAATAGCAGACACTTGTTAAAATTGTAGCTCTTTCTCCACAGCTTTAGACTGGTACTATTTATTAGTTTAGACGCCAGTGATTCCTAAAGGCCAAGGCAGTTCCTATGCAATTAGAAGAAAAATATGCTTTTGACTCCCAGGAAAGCTTCCCTCCCAGCTCCCAGTTTCCCGCTCAGGCTCTTTGTGAGGCGAGTGGTGAAACCAGCTTTTGTGAAGAAGAACCACACATGCAATCCAGACCTCTCTGGACAAGGCACCATCATTCATATCACTCACATGTTGACAAACACTTTGGTTCTGTTGCTAGGGCAATGGCACTGGAGCAGTGAGCACATCCCCGCTAAACACCCTACCGAGGGCGACGGGGCCAGAGGGCAGCTGGACCAGATGTTTCCACTCATTCCCAGCCATCGGCCATCGCTCTGCACAGGGCTGAGTGGTAGCTGCTTTCCAGTCAGCCAGCCGGCTGGCTCAGAAGGCTTGTGGGTTGCTTTTCTTTAATTGTTTCTTTTCTAGAAATATATCAAAGGCCATTTTCTTCTTCTAAGCAACACATTCAGTCACTCAAAATATTTCCAGGCAGCGCAGGCTGCAGCAGCAGTGTGAGGGATCACTGGAGTGTTGAAACACAGACGTGCGAGGGGCAGGAACAAGAGGCAGACAGTCACTGGGGCTTATAGCTGTAAAGGGGCTGCTGCCTTCCCCCGGCCTTCTCCAAGGTCTTTTTGCATGGCACACCTCTCCATAAAACCCCTGGGTATTTGGACAGCCATGTGCATTTGAGGTGAGGGAGTGGGAGCTGTCATGGGAAGAGGAGTAGGAGTGCACACTGATGCCAGAAAAAAAGACGCATTTGGATGCTTTCCTTTCTCTTTTTTCTCACACAAAAGTTAAAAAAAAAAACAAACCAAAACAAAACAGAAAAAAAAAACCAGAAAAAAGAGAAAAAATATTGGGGTGTACCTGCTTTTATTCCATTTGTTTTATTTTCATTTCTCCTCTCCTGATGGGGGGAGCGCATTGACGGAGGGGGGTTGCACAAAACATGAGTTTCTCATCTCGCCTGTGTGTGCGAATCCAGTTTCCTGTGCTTGATCCCAGATTATTTTCTCCTGTCAGGAGACAGCTGGCTTGGCAGGGCTGAGCGCAGGGC
>NW_009918523.1:0-3599 GCF_000696875.1 Nestor notabilis
ATGCAGCCGGTGAGGGACCGGGTCATCAGAGTCACCTTCAACGCGGACGTGCACTCCAGCATGCAGTGGAACTTCAAACCGCAGCAGAGCGAGATCTTCGTGAGTGCCTTCGCCTTCCCGCGCCCTGCACTGAAATGCAGCCGGTGAGGGACCGGGTCATCAGAGTCACCTTCAACGCGGACGTGCACTCCAGCATGCAGTGGAACTTCAAACCGCAGCAGAGCGAGATCTTCGTGAGTGCCTTCGCCTTCCCGCGCCCTGCACTGAACCGCAACACGAGGCTGGGATGCTCCCGGAGCGCTGCCGCTTCAGCACCGTGTGTTGGTGCGGGTTGGGAAGGCAAGGCCAGCCTCTGCTACTGGGGCAGGACTTGCTGCCCCGTGTAGTGTAGTTCAAGTGTAGCTGCCCCCCTACCATCCCACCAAGCTACCAAACCCCAATTGCTATCAAAAGTATGTATATACACACTTTATGGTATATATACATCATAAAGGCTGTGTATAGGGTATATTTTTATACCCATAAACACCCATAAAATGTGTGTATATATTTAAATATACACACATATATTTAAATATACACCATAAACATATATCTGAACCTGTGGGTTTCTTTCTATTCTTGCCTCTTGCCATGCTTCTTACTTGGTTTCAAAGTCCAGCTAGGAAAGAATAACCTCAAAAATCAAACGTACATCCTATATAAATCTGCATATTAGAAAAGCCCAGTGTGCTGCTAAACAGCTCAGAATAATAGAAGTCTTGGTGGCAAACTAGTTAAGATGCACACGTGTAACATTGTTGTATTTGATTTTGAATGGAGATGAATTGTATAAGCAAAATATTTGTGAAGTAACCAAACTGACCCAGCAAAAGAGAAAATGAACTAATTCTAGCTGAAGTCTAAGTAACTGTGTTTGAGGGGTGAAGTGCTGCGGTGTATTAACAAAAACTACACTACTTTATACAGGTGGTGCCAGGAGAGACAGCACTGGCCTTTTATAAAGCGAAAAATCCAACTGACAAACCCATAATTGGAATCTCTACGTACAATGTAATACCTTTTGAAGCAGGACAGTACTTCAATAAGATACAAGTAAGTATGAACAAAGCAAAGATCACATTTTCCTTTATGTGACTGAGAATTTATGACTTTTTCCTCATTTTAATCCTAGATCCATTCCTTGTATGTCAGCATTTTGAGAAGATACCTTGATTTTTCCAAATGAGAGCACACCAGTTCATTTTTAGTCATACTACCTTAACAACAAGCTGCAGCACACATCTGATTTGAGTGGCTCCTAAATAACAGGGTATTTAGGAGCCATGCACTGGGGACAGGTGGCAGGGATGTGAGCCAGCCTGGCCCCTTTGCACCTGGGGTCACTTCATTAAAAGCTCATTTTTTCCCCCTGTAACACAGAAGGAACATAATTGCTGTCTGTTACATGGTTGATCCTTCCCTGGATTTCAGGGGTGTGCAGGGAATGAGAGTTGATTTTGAAAGATGAAGCTCTCTTGTATTGGCAGAGGTAAAGTTTACCATAGCTACTGTTGTCTAATTATGGTTTTTTTCCACCCTGTGCAGTGTTTTTGTTTTGAAGAACAACGACTAAATCCTCAGGAGGAAGTGGACATGCCTGTCTTTTTCTACATTGACCCAGAATTTGTAGAAGACCCTAAAATGGCTAAAGTTGATTTGATCACCCTCTCTTACACCTTTTTTGAAGCAAAGGAAGGACAGAAGTTAGCACTTCCTGGGTATCAGTAACAGGCAATCTCTACACAATTCAACTTCTGGTGCCTGATTGCCAGTTTAGAAACCGTTTCCCCATGGAAGGAGGAACTGCAGGAATACTGCATGGTATGAAATTATATTATTAAACCACCATGGGCACATGCTGCTGTTATGAAAGGATATATTTTTATTAAAAAAACTAAACAAAAAAGGTATGTAGTTGAATATTATTTCTTAGGGATGAGTGTTTCTTCATCAGACAATAGAAGGGAACACACTATTCCTGGGAGAGGGTTTTCTCAAGCCATCTTTTCCTAAGAAGATAATCTGAGTATGGTGAGGCAAAGTTTTAAACCCAATTGTAAACTTGAGATCTTAATTTAAATAAGAGGAAGAAGTCAGTTTATTAACCATCTAAAATTGTGTTGCTGGCTCTGCAGAATAACCTCCATGTAAGTTACTTTATAGAAAGATAAAAAACAGGAAATCAGTTCATGAAATCTCAAAGCTGAACAAAGTCAGACTGCATTGCTACATAACCCTCCTATGGCACAGGGGTTATGATGATTCAGAAGGCGATGCACCCTCTCAAGTAAGTATTGCAGCAGTAGTTCATTTGGTAAGAGCAGATTGCTCTAAAACTGTTACCATCTGAGTAAGGAACAGTAAATAAAAGCACATCAAATCTGTGGTCTGGTTTCCATTTAGAAATGCCACCCTCAAATTTTGGTGCTGTGTTTAACTCAGTACACTGGGCACCTCCACACCTACATATGAAATACTTTGAAGGGAGAGGCAGTAGCTGAACAACTACTCCACAATGCAGGCTAAATTAGTAGCATAGGAACCTCAAAACCCAAAAGGAAATTAGCCTCCTTCAAGCCCAGCAGTGTATCAGTTGTTCAGAGGTACTCGTAGGGGCTCTGTACCATTACAACACAGAAGTCTGTATTTAGGCAACTTGGTCATTATCTGTAGGGTAGGGATAATAACCCCTTATCATAGCTTTGCAAGTGAGGTTGGAGTTGAAGAGCATTTTCAGATAGGAATGAACCACAGCCCTGTGTATCACCTGCTGGACAAGTTCTTTCTATCCCTTTCAGCAGATAAGATCTAACAAAGTAAGCCTAATGTTGGTCTGTTTGGACCCTATGAATGCAATGGGTATATCAGAAATAACCTGCAGTTACTTTGGTTTGCATACAACAATTTTAAGTGGATACTACCTTTAAAATGCATTACTGTACCAATTAGGCAATGTTTAAATAGATTCTGGATGACATTCATGCACTGTATTAAAGTTTTAAAACTTTTCATTCTTTCATCTCTCTAAAGCATTTTATCCAACAGAATGTGTGGAGCCCACACAAGGGGGACAGATCTGTATGAATGAGCTCTATTATCTATAATTCCAGTTATGCTTCAGAAAAAAAGAAAGAAAACCCAAGACAAATCTCTGAATCCAGGCTAGAAAAAATAATTCTTACCTGGGTTGTCTTTAGTCCATTGCCTTTTTGGAGGCTGAACCGATTACAACAGTTCTCTCACATTGCTTTATTCTGGCCACGTGTTTCAGGAGAACAGGAACATCCCCCCTGCAAGTATGAGTCTCTTAAAAAATGTGGGTTTCCCCCCCAAGTTTGAAGGCACACAGAGACTGAGCACATTCCAATTATAAAACAAGCTTCCCGACCTCAGTAATCAGCCAGTTCCCTGTCATCTATCTGTGACAGTTTCACTTCTTTACATACGGAAAGTTCAATTTGCAATCATCCATTATGGATCACCACACCGAAATAGCCTATGCTGTTACGCTTCTGTGTCCAAGGGCTTTCCCACTACAACTGAGCTGTAGGTAAAAT